>NC_041406.2:120818610-120986110 GCF_900747795.2 Erpetoichthys calabaricus | reverse complement strand
CACCTCATGATCAATTTCTCTTTACTTTGTCTACATGTATGAAACACATTTATACTGTAGACACAAGCACAGGGTTGTCCCAAAACCACCCAAAACACACCCACCCAATGTTTTGCCTTTTCCAAAATTGTTATGGGTATGATATATTTTCTAAGAAGCACAAAAACTACACCCTGTCCAACTGATATTTTCATGCATGGAGCAGTTATTAACTAGCCCACATCTGGCAACACGGTCGGAACGTCAATTCCCTTTTTAATGCATGCTAATCAAGGTTTGCTCCCATTGACCCCTGCACCCTTCAGTCAGAGTGACTGCTGGGAGCTCAATAACAGGCTTGGTTATTGAATAACAATATACAGTAACACTACCCTCTAAGTGCAAAGAGGAAAGTACTTATCTTTAAAGTTTTTAAGGGTCAAAAGAAAGTCCTCCAAAGCTATGGAATGTTTTTGGCAAATTTAAACAAACAAATAAATAAGTAAATAAATGCATTGAGAAATGTGCATGTTGTGTAATTTTATAAATTGGGGAAATCTATATTATAAAACACTAAGGTCATGTGTGTGTCCAATGTCTATGAGCAATAAGATTAGTCAGTTTGGCTCTGATGGGATTTTTCTGTTTGGTTCTGGTGACATGATAGAAAGAGGAAGTGTAAGTGAGAGACACACAATGAGGAGTAAAGGCATAGGAGGCACGCTGAAAGTCACTTTCAAGGATGGAAAGTTAAAAAATGAATTGGGAGTGAGCAAGGGACCGTGAAATGACAGAATCTGAAATGACAGAAGTAGGCTTTATGGGAATGTGCTCAACAGAGGGAGAATTGAGCAAGAGAGGTTCAGACACATGAGGATACAGAGGAAAGAAGATAAAGGCAAATGTTAGGTAAGAGATACCAAATATTTTTAAAATTATTTTGTTATCTGCCTTCGACAGGTAACGTGGCTCGTAATTAAATATACTGTATACATAAAGCAATACGCAAAAAAATGTATGGCTCGTTTGTTTATGCTCATATTCATTTCATTAATAGTACTTTATTTTTAAATTAAACAATTCATATATTAATTTGCATGCACATTTATGTAATTATTTTGTCCAAAATATTCCTCTATAAAAACTTATATGGGCTGAAACTGAGAACACGGCTGGTGTACACTGTTTACAACCTAAAGAACTGTTGGTATTATAGCACCCTTACACTCTTCATCTTGATGCCCCAAATAGTCAAAAACTAATGCCTGCATGGCATTCTGATTTATTAATTTCCAAAGGAAATCTCTGCCCTGGTTCTCATTCCTTGCAGTGGAGTGCTGCCACTTAAACATCTTTTCTGGCCCATCCTTCTGCTACATACTCATCTCACCCTCTTCCAATATGTGAAGAGCTCGCATATAGCCATCTTCCATTCATGCCTGTAAAGAGCTTTCTGCAATAAGCTACAATATTATTCTGCAAACTCAGAAATGGGCACTAAGTAATTTATAACACTAGAACATATTTTTATATTTATTTTTTATAGCCCCCCCACAATATTGATTTTTTTGAAGGTCCCTGACACTGTGCTATATTTATTTACTGATTTTGTTTTCAAGAGTTTAGAATCTTGTTTATGCAATATTTTTCCAATTTCATTGTTGTATTATTATTTATGTCCTTTATTTTATGGCTGAATAGACAGGCTTTTGTCTAGCGGGTGAAACACATTAATGCACTTTGCAACTGTTTTTGGTCTGAAAAAAATTGATCCAATATTTTGTTTCAACATTTGTGAGCACAATTTTTTTATCAATGACAGGCTCTGGGGAAGGGTTAATGTGTGGGGGTGCCTTGTGTACTGACACAGATCATAGAGCCAACTGACTCTCACACACGCACACACGCACACACGCACACACACACACACACACAGTCAGACTCACAAGGGGCCGGTTTGGAAGCTCATTTCAGTTCAATACAATATATTCAAATGTGTTAATATCATATCTTACATTACAATGAAATGTATTTTTTAGTAGTTCCACCAGTGCAGAAACATAGGTAGAATGACAGAATACAGTAGATGCAGGTCACTAAATAAAGAAAAGGCAGCAAACAGTATCACTAGGCATAAATAAACGTAATATTATCAAATTAAACATTTAAATAATACATATAATTATACTATAAGTTCTAGACAGAGCAAATGACAACTGGACAATACAGGTAACTGAGCTGCAGAATTGGTGGGTAAAATGATTGAAGTGCAGGGGCTTGTATTATGTCCTGGTAATAAATCAAGCATTTGATGATGGCATCTTAAATAGCAGTGGACATAAAAACTGTCTGTTGGTTGTAGCAGTAGAGGCTTTTATCGACCTCTTGAACCCTCAGGTACCATTCCAAACACCAGGCAAAAGTACAATTATTATTTATTTTATAATAATAATGTGCACAAAGCACCCTCCACTCCACACTACTCATATGATAATCTATAAACACTACAAATACCAATCCTCCTCTCCCAGACACTTCGCCACCCTTCCTCCCAGCTCAGCTCAGTGTCTGGGCTTGCCCAGAGTCCTTTTATACCCCCTGACCCAGAGGTGTTCCTGTCCCACAATCCACAAGTCCTCATTACTTCCGGGTCAGGGTAAAAGTCCTTTTCTTCAACCCGGAAGCATGTTGTTTCTTCTTGTCATGTGATCATGACTCACTTCCAGGTTATAGGGCACGTAAGAGTCCGACAGCCTCCCTACAGCGACTCCTGGTGGTCCCCATGGTATCCAGCAGGGCTGTGAATACAAACTACAAAGTCCATGAGGCCCTGCTGGAATTCGGGGAACGTCCATGCTGTCGGGAGAGCTCCACCTGGCGGCCTGGGGGTGAGGGCCAGAATATTTAGCCAGCCATCCACCACATGGTATTACATATGGTAAGGCCAGCTGGATGACAGAAAAGAGAAAAAATCTGTTGCTGTGGTGAGTGCATTTAAAACAATAAACAGTTGTTTTTTCAAGCATTTCTTTTTATAAACATAACACAGGAGGGCCTTGTATTCTGCCACAGTGCAGATACCATACCAGATTGTCATGTAAATAGTCAATGTGCTGTCCAATGTGTGTCTGTAGATGCTAGGGAGGACCTGGGGGAAGCACTGACTTTCTTCACCTTTCTGAATAAAAATGAAAACTCCACTGAGTCTTCTTAAGAAGACATGTGATCCTCAGGTAGAATGTTGTATGCAATCTTTCTCTCTTGCGTAGCCAGACGGTCAACCCTCTACACTTCACTGGATGGTATAACGTATACTGCCTAATTTACACTGCTTGTATTTCCTGCTTGCATTCAAAAGACCTTTAGAAGTAGAATTTTAATGTACTTGTTGCAAATAGCAAAAAACTCCAAACTTGACCAAATACTGTGAATTATAAAACATTTTCTCTCTCTCCTTCTTTTTTCTGTTATCTGTTGTCTAAGCTATTTTATCCATGGTGCTTTTGATGGCTCTGTCATTTGCAAAATGGTTGCCTGCAAACCACTTCTGCCAGTTGCAGTATGGAGTAGTTCACCACTACCATACTGCTATTTACTGCTTCCACTGCTGCTTACAGCATTATACACCCACCCTCTGTAGGTGTCGAAATTCCAGCTGTGTCTTCTTTTGGACTCAGACAGCAGACAAACTCCTTCAGGTGGAGCACTGGCCTGTGTATGAACTGTGGTCTGGATGTAAATGGTGATGCAGCAGCTGTGTGGCCAGATTTGTAAGAGATGGCTTGGATAGTGTATTACCATGACATTTCTGAGACTTAGCAGGAATGTTTATTAGGTTTATCTTCTCCTGCCCTTGAAAATTAATACACATACACATAGGGATCCTACCCAAAGTCGAGAAAGGAGCCAATCGGTGCCTCAATATTCCACATAGCACACAGCTACACACACATACTTACAGTATAATGATCCTAGCCAGGCAAAGTCTCAGGTGATGTAAATTGTGAATCACTCCACAATATTTTGTATAGGATTCACTACATGGGGACTTACTACCACCAACACTAACAAACATGAAGATGCCCTCGCAGCACACATGAAAGCACAACTCTTTTGGTTATATGCCACATACTAACCAAATTATGTCTTGCTTTTACCACAGTTATTCTAATTATTGAGGAGCAACCTCAATAGCCTTGTTAAAACCAGTGCACAAGAAAACAGTAATCTTCCCCAAACTAGGTGTTCTGTTTTTACTTCAATCACTCTAGATAAAACACAAAGTATAGAAAAAAGAAAAGCAATGTGGTATCTATTAATGTATAACAATATCAAATAGAAGAAAACATAACAGAAAATAAAATAGATAGGAAAGTCTGGATATAACAGTCTTAGAAAAGTGTACATAGAATCAGTAATACAGTATCAAGGAGTGGATGTTGCCCTGAGCAGCTTTTGATTTAGTGATCTGTCTTATTTCCAGGTTATGTTTTCTGATATCCAAATCAGATGGTCTGACATCTCTTTATTTCTGACGTTGCTTCCTATGCCATTGCCCATCTGTCGTCATTTCTTTGGGCCCTCGGATGAGCTATATTTACAGTATGTTAGAATGCACACATGGGATTCTGTGACACACAACATACATTTTTGATTGGCTTTCTTGTCCTTATGATGAATGGCAGTGATCAGAGTGTTTGATCTTTTAAGTACCTCTGTATTTCTTCCTTTCTCAAGCTATAATCTAATTCTGTAATTCCTAGTCCTAGGGACTAGAATTGAAATAAATTAAAACATGTTCTGTGACATCTGCACTTATTTCTCATTCCCAGGTCATAATTTAATTGCAAAAAAAAAACAAAAACATTGCAACTGATACATAAATTACTGGTACAGTGCAGGAAGAATATACAAGAAAGGATACTTGCAATGCCTATAATTAAAGTCCTGTAAATTCAGTTGATCCTGGCTCATTTGAGAAAAGTAACATTTGATAAAAACAGTCCATAGTTCAAAAAATGCACTTCAAGACAGATAACTATAGTTGTTAAGAACATAGGCAGCAGGATTGTTGGAACAGTGGAGCTGGGAGGAGGCACTTAATTTTGAGCTGATACGGGGTGAGTGAACCACAGTGGAATTCTATTTCTTAGCACATACTTTAGCTGGATATATCACCTCTTTCAGCAGAGACAAAATGTTACAGGTATGTTGTTAGACTTAAGCACAGCATTTGACACAATTTATATTCTATTTTACTGCACAGGCTAGAAAATGATATTGGGCTTACAGGCACTGTCCTTTCCTGGTTTAGTTCTTATTTATCAAATTGATTCCAGTATGTACAGTAATGTGCTGACAGTGCTCCATCATTATACATAGAACTGAGATATGGTGTCCCTCAAGGCTCAGTACTGGGACCTTTGCTCTTTTCACTTTACATGCTTCCACTGATCTATTATTAGAAAAACATAATGTTGATTTTCACTCGTACACAGATGTCATACCATTCGTTTAGACCAAATGAAGTTCCTCCAGTGTTGTTTTTAATTAGTTGTGTTAGTAAATTAAAGGAGTGTATGGATGAGAACTACTTGTCTTTATACACAGATAAAACAGATATGTTAATTATTGGAGGGAATGATGCTGATCACAATATTGTGTCATCATTTAACTCTGTTTGAATCACCATTAATTTTATTGAATCAGCCCAAAAGCTAGGAGTTATCTTTGACTCTAGCATGTGATTTAAAGTGTACATTACAAAGTTGTCTAAATCATATTTCTTCCATCTTACAAATGTTGGGAAATTAATGCATTTTCTAAATACAGGTATGTAGGATTCTGAGAAATTAATTCATGCATTCATCTCTAGTAGGACTGACTGCTGCAATGTGGTGTTCACTGGATGTTCAAACTGTTCTTTATACAGCTTCCAGTTAATCAAAAATGCTGCTACAAGACTTATGTGTTCATATTTTCTTTTTTCTTTTAATAACTCCAGTTCTTAAATTCTTACACTGGCTCCCAGTTAAGTTTAGGGCAGATTTCAAAATTCTCCTTTTACCATATAGAGCCTTAAATGGCCAAGGTCCAGCTTACTTATCTGAACTTATCATGACTTACAAACCATAACAAACATTAAGATCTCAAGATGCCAGTCTGCTTATGATTCCGAAGATTAATAAAATAACAGTGGGAGGTCACGCTTTTAGTTACAGCGCTCATAAACTGTGGAATCATCTGTACTGTACTTTCAGAGATGCTCATTCGGTCTCAGCTTTCAAATCCCAGCTGAAGACTAACTACTTCAGTCTAAACATGCTAATTAACTGTACATACTGCATCTCTGCTGTTAGTCATTAGCACTAAAACACAAGTAATATGATAGTTATAATTTGTTACTAACCCACACCTATTCTGTTTCTCTTCTCGGTACTCAAATGTGGCACTTGGTGCCATTGCCCTATTGCCAAGTTGTTTTGCCTGCCTAAGGTAAAGTTGGGTAGAGGGGTCCTTTCCTCAGATTGGCTGGCCCAGTGCTGACTCAGTTGTGGAATGGCCAATAGCAGGAGGCAGCTTGATGGCCAAGATCTCCAGGAGTCTGAACAAATTCAAATCATGTTATGGAATATTATCTACTGTTGAATTCTTCCCTGTACTTCTAATATTTCTATTGCACTATTATATTGTATTGAGGATTACTTCTATTCTGTGTAATGTATTGTATTTACCCCCTTTTTTGACACCCACTGCACGCCCAACCTAGCTGGAAAGGGGTCTCTCTTTGAACTGTCTTTCCCAAGGTTTCTTCTTGCCTTCTTAGTGAGTCAAGGCTGGGGGGCTGTCAAAAGGCAGGGCCTGTTAAAACCTATTACGACACTCTTTGTGTGATTTTGGGCTATACAAAAATAACTTGCATTGTATTGTATTGTATTGCACTTTGGAGGAAAGGCTGACAGGAGAGAGCACCAGCACTAGAATGTCAGGTTCAAGCCGAATGCTTGATGAGGGCTCCTTGAAGTTTAAAAACCAGGTGAGTGAGGTGTGGTCAGTTTGCAGAGCAAATGGCTTACCATACAAGCAGGCTCAAACTAGAGCAGACAGCAAGCATAACCCTTCTAGACCCGCAATAACATCTGTCTGGTTTGCATAAATATCAACTGAAGTGATCCGACAACTCTATCTGGGCTCCCCCTCAGCCAAGTTGGAGCAGCACTGACCCAATACCCTGGTTTCTGGCACTAGTGTCCATAGTGAACCCTATCAAATGACCTGGTACAACAAGCACTGGTGTGGTGATAAGGGCTTCATTTAGTACTTGGTTGTCCAATGAAAGATGGACATCAGAAATTGTCTTTGTTATCAACATTGGAGTCTGTAGCTAGTAGAGGTTGCACCCTAGTACTCCTGAGCATCCTGAGTAAGAATAGGAAGGGGTGCACATACTCTTGAATTATTCCCTAGTGCACAAAGAAGTTGGGATAATGTGATGTCACAAATAGGTATGGGAGACAACTTCAGGGTTTGTTGACCCTTAATACCACTCTGTGTCTAGGGTTGTCACCTAATGCCTCATGGCTCGTTATACTTAAAAATCAAGTGATTTTCACTTCAAGTTCAAATGCAGTCATACCCCTCTATTCCATCTCGCACACCTCATAACTGGGGCTGTCTCCATCATCGTGGACATTGTGTTACAGGTAATGACTCATCAAGCCCTGTTTGAAGAATTGGAAGATCATCAGGTGGCCCCAGTGGCTGCTTATATGGAAAAAACATTCAGCCCCTCACGGGTACTTATACTGCTCTAACCTAAAAACAATGTGGAGCCTTATTTCCTCATCTTTCAGCGGCATACAGCTACCTGGCCTCATTGGGAATGTACAGAGTGGGTACACATACTGGCCCCATTCCTAATGGGAGAGGGTGGGAAGGCATACTATGACCTCGATGATCACGATGCCATGGATTACAATCGGCTCAAGGCTGAAATTCTTGACAGGTTTGGTGTGACTGTGAATTTGTAGCTGAGGCAGTGTTGGGAGTGGCACTTTGACTCCCAAGCATTTGAGCTATGAGGGAAGTTCAGATGCTGGCTTGAGCCTGGAGCCAGTTTGAGAAACTACTTGAGAAACTAGTGGGCCTCACTATGGATAGGGAAAACCCACCCCAAGTTGCCTCTATGTTGTACTCTTTCCCTGGGGAAGCATGACAACTCAATATGAGGCTAGTGACAGCAGCCAAGACATTGCAATCTGAAGTTCCACCCCCGGAGGGCACATCTGATCCTCTCTCCTAGCTTCATTTTATATTCTGGTAGTTGTTGGCATCCTTTAAGAGGGAACAATGGAAAGACGATTCCTTGAATTTTGCTAAGAAAGCAGCTGTTCTACTAGATGGGCAATGGACTGCATATTGCATGACACAGGGTCCACATTTTGTGATAAATAATGAGGACACAAATACACTTTGGTTCTCATGGACTATGCTACCCAATATCATGAGGCTATCCCACTGCAACTCTAAAAGTATCACATAAGAACTTGTGGGGGTGTTTGCACATATGGGCATCCCAAACAAAGTCCTCCTGGACCAAGGGACAGCCTTTCCCTCAGTTAAAGGCAGTTTCCAAGTTACTCAAAATAAAGCACCTTAAAACCTGAGTATACCATCCTCAAACTGATGATTTTTTAGAGCAGTTTAATTAGACACTCAAACAAATGTTACATAAAGTAGTAGCCAAGGATGGGAGGAACTGGGATCAGTTCCCCCCACCTCGTGTTATATGCATGCTGGGAAGTCCCACAAGCCTTGATGGGGTTCTCACACTTTGAACTACTATAAGTAAGACAATCCCAATATCTACTGAGCATCCTAAAAGAATGGTGAAAAATGAAGCACTCACTTCCACCAATATTCTTGTGTATATTATATTTGGCAAGATTTGATCCCTTGTTAAAGAAAACATGGAGCATATGCAAGCAGTACAAGTTTTCCGATACAACCACAACCATGGTACAACCCTCTTTGAGTTCAATCCTGGTGATCATGTCATGGTCTTTATCCCCACCTTGCATTTCAAATTGTTAGCTCATTGGCAGGGCCCCAATGAGATCAAATAGAGAAGAGGTTTGATAGACTACTTGGCGAAACAACCAAATCATCAGCCAGCTGAGTATGTTTAACTCATGAATTTGCTAAAGTCATGAAGGAACAGGATCTCAATCCCCACTCCAGTCAGCCAAAACCTTTCTTTGTTAATAGAGAGCTTTAAATGTTGGTACTAATCAGAAATCCCAGCAGTGATGTGAGCTAGAATCAGCCATCCTGTCTGTCCTGCGATTGGTGAATGAAAACCTTTGGTGGACTTCTCTGATTGCTCACAATATCATCGTGGAACCCAGACTGATTAAAAGAGTTTAGCAAAATAAGCAAAAGTAGAGCTTGAAATCAAGCTAATTTTAGACCTTGGTGATATTGAGGAAAGTTTTAGTCCCTGAATTAGTCCCATCTTTCTAGTCCCAAAGCATGGTGGCAGCTGGCACTTTTGCAATGACTTCCATCAGCTTAATCAAGTCTCCTGATTCGATACCTATCAGATGCTGCAAGTGGATAAACTCCTTGAGTGCCTCAGAAAAGCATGTTATCTGACCACTCTTGACATGAAAAAACGGTACTGACAAATTCCATTAAAAGAATCTGCCAAGTATAAAAATGTGTTTAGCACCCCTAGTAGACACTGGAAATACCATTTGAATTTTATGGGGCACCAGTCACCTTCCAGCATTTGGTGGATAAAGTGCCATGATCCCACAATTTCTTTTCTTTTCTTTTTTTTTTTTTTACATTTTATTGATCTCTTTTAAAAGCAAGTAACATTTCATACAAGCCAGTCAAACTTGACAAAACTAAATTAAAATTAACCCCCACCCATAAGAAAGAGAGCAAAGTCAACAGCTAGGGGAAAAGGACTAGGGGAAAATCCTTTTCCCTGATTTAAGTGCTTATTCTAAAATGTTATTGATTAGATCCTGACAGGTTTTAAAAAGTATTGAACAGATTCTCTAAGTGAGAATTAGATTTTTTCCAATTTCAAATAGTATATAACATCAGTTGCCTAATGACTTAAAAGTGGTGGGTTAGGATTCTTCCAGTTACGCAAGAAAAGTCTAAGTGCCAATAGTGAAGTAAAGGCAATTACAATCTGTTTGTCTTTCTCCAATTTAAGCCCATGTGGGAGTACACCAAACACAAGATGTTAATGGATTAGGAGAGACTGTGACACCAAGGCTGTCTGAAAAGCATTTAAAGATTTTTGTCCAGAATGATGTTAATTTGGTACATGCCCAAAATGTATGGCCCAATGAGGCTGGAGCTCGATTGTAATGTTCACAGGTTTGATCTTGCCCTGGAAACATTTTGGACAATTTTAAATGATACAGATGTGCTTGATAAAAGATTTTAAGTTGATTAATTGTATGCTTTGTGCATATAGAGCTTGAGTGAATTCTGTGCATGGCTACCTTCCACTCCTTTTCTGAAATGTTGAGTAAGAGATACTTTTCCCACTGTACTCTGGGATCTTTGAAAGGAAGGGACTTTAAAATGTATTTATATATTACAGAAATTCTGTCTGAGTCCTCTAGACTGTTCAATACTTCTACCGGAATAGAATTATGTCGGAGGTGAGGAAAATTGGGCAGATTTTGGAAATAGTGGAAGAACTGTGTTGATAGAAAGTTAAATTTGGAGTATAATTGTTCGTAGGATGCATAGACATTATCTATGTGCAAATCTCTAAATGATTTAATCCTGCATGTTTTCTAAACATTAAAAACTGTGTATGTTTGAGAGGGTGGAAAAGGTGGTTATCATGCAGAGGTGCCACAGATAAAAGCTTCTCTAACTTGAAATACTTTCTACATTGGTTCAATATTCTGAGTGAATGAAGCACAACTGGGTTTTTAGTATATTGACAGTAACTCATTTACTGGGGTACAAAGCAAGGAATTTAAAGAAGTACTGCAGGATTTTATTTCTATTGTGGACCATAATCCCACAATTTCTGTAGTGCCACCAATCTAGATAATGTCATTATCTATTCCAGCACATGGAAGGAACATATGCAGCACATTCAAGCTGTAATTCTGATACAATGTGTGGCTGGCCTTTGGATAAGTCCAAAAAATTGCTTTTTCAGACTTACCAAGGCCAAATATTTTGACTAAATGGAGTGTGGAGGGGTGGTTCATCCACAATATTCCAAAGTTACTGCCATTTTACATTGGCCCTGTCCACAAACCAAGCTGCAACTTAAAGCCTTCTTGGGGTTAGCAAGGTACTATTATAAGTTTGTTGCCCACTTCATTGAAAGGGCTATGCCCTTATTTAATTTTACAAAATAGTGGGCTCTGAACATGGTGGCATGAGATGATAAAGTAGAGACTGCATTCTGTGACATAAGCAGGCCCTCATGTCAGCACCTATATTGATGTCTCTTAACTTTTCTTTCTACTTTATTCTCAGGGCCAATCCTTCAGACACAAGTTTTGTTGCTGTGCTGAACCAAAGCATTGACGGTGGTGAACACCCGATTATGTACCTGAGCTAGAAACTACTGGACCAGGAAACAAGATAGGCTGCCAAGGAACAGCTGAGATACACCTATTGGGCCACAAATTCACTCTTGTCAATGAAAATGCCCCTCTCCAATGGATTTCTTTGCACAAAACGTTGAACCCACACATCATGAGATGGTTCTTGGAGCACCAGCCATTCAAGTTTAAGGTACAACATTGCCACTGTGCCAACACCAGCACTCTTTCACTGGTATATGACCTCTTGGTTTGGGCCACCTGAACCTAAAGATCTGAGCTGAGGTGGGGGCCATGTCACACATGCACACTTAGGAGATAACTAAAGGGCTTGTCTACCACTCCGTGCCAAGGGATGGCACTGTCACTTAATGCCTCCCTTCTCATTATACCTGCAGATCCAGCAATTGGTGGTGAGTTGCTGAGTGACGTCACTTCCGGTTCGCATGAACCTAGACCGGCCTCTTCCCTCATAACTGGACCTGCCACCATCATGGAATCTTCTCCATTTTAACTGGCTTCAGGTGTGATTGCTATATTGCCAGCACCTGTTTCTTGCCACAGGTGAGTTCAAACGAGCATCATATGCTTGAAATAAAATGATTTACCCACAATTTTGAAAAGGTGCCAATAATTTTGTCCAGTCCATTTCTGGAGTTCTGTGTGACGTCAGATTTGGCTATTTTCTCTGGTTTTTTTTGTGTTCTTCCAATGCACATAAAGGAAATAAACATGTGTATACCAAAACATTTGTAATTGCAACAATTTTCTGGGAGAAATGGTGCATTTTCTGGGAAAATTCCAGGGGTGCCGATAATTTCGGGCATGACTGTTTGTTACTTCAAACCATTACAGCAGTCGAGGTCGCATCCAACAGAGGCCATGCAAGAGTTGTTTCTTGAATAGCTGCCAAACGCGCTTTGATGGAGGCAGGCGTGACAGATAACGCTGGCTACAAACTTCCTACTCTGGCGGATTGGTTTTGTAATTGTTTCTCGCCACTGCAGCTGGTTACACTCTCCCTTGCTACTGACACTGTTAACTATACGGAATTGCGCTTAGTGGTGTACTGTACACTGGTTGGCCATTTGTATAAAATGCATTGCACTTCACCAGAAGGGAAGTGTACCATATCCAGAAAAGGTTGGGGGAAAGGGGGAGGGGTTGAAGAAATTAACATTTTAAAAGCATAGCTTATGTAAAATGCGTATAATTATTTCAAAAGCATTTTTATGTTGAAAGGAAACAACTGGTTGAAAAAATAAATGGTTTGCTTTGAGTTTCAATATATTACAATCAATGGTGCAATAAAAATGGAACAGTTTAAATAACACTTCAAAAGAGTGTTGAAGCCTTAAGAAGTAGGTGATTGACAAACCCATCCCATTCCTGATTTGTTAGGTAAGAGTATTACAACTTTTCTTCAATACAACTATTTACCCTATTGAATTTTCATGTCAGCTATCCTTTCAAAAGGAAACTGTATTTTTGGTGTCCTGAAAGCTTTGCATTATTTTGCAGTAATGTATTACGACGCTACGTGTTCAGATTCATGCAAATGTTTTGCTTTTCCGATGTTTTAAATACCTGTATACAGAGTTTTAAACGTTTGTTATAGGTTTACAACGGTTTAATAACAAAGCATATATATATATATATATATATATATATATATATATATATATATATATATATATTCGAAATAACAAATTTGAGCGAAACGATGTTGAATTTGGTTCTGTGTCATCTTGTTTCAATCTAGGTATCTGTAAAGTTATTTTCTTTTACGTCTGTTTTTTTTTTGTCTGTTACTCTGTGTAAGTGCTAAGCACGAGCATTCTACTTAAAGTGAACGCACCCGCAAAGTCTCTCGGTGCCCACGACAGTATACTGGAAAAAGAAGGTTCAGAATGTGGCTCCCAAATGTAGTTTTACATGTTGGTTAATTCACTTTTATTATGCACTTTATAACATAATAATAGCATTATATAAAGACTTAGTTTAAACTTTTTTTTTTTAGGTGTCACCCAACCAACCCTAAACATCTGCGCATTTCTGCGCTACAAGAACGTCCTTGGTGGTATATTCCTTTCCACCCTCCTTTTTTCTCGTTGGTAAGCAATGGTTTATTCGATGACGCAAGCGGAGTATAAATTAAGACGTATTTGAATGTACTCCTCCCCTAAACCCCGGCTGTTAGTGCTGTGTGTGTGAGTGTGTGCTCCTGAGGTAGCCTCGGCACACATCTTATTTAAAAAAATTAAAAAAAAATAAAAAAATTAATAAAAACAATAAAAACACAAAAACATTTCCTTTTTATTTTTTTAATAAAAAAAATACGGTGAAGCATTTTCCATCGACTGGTCAAGAAAGTAAAAAAAGGAAAAAATCGCAGAAGAAAAACCTTGGTGTCTGGTGACGGAAAGGCCTACCATTTTTGCATTTGATTTTTTATCTTCTCTTTTGGTTTTACTCCAGTCGTTCAGTTTGAAGAGGCAACTTGAAAAAGATTTTTAATTTGACCATCTTATATTTTCACTACTTTTGTCTTTTAAGAAGTTAAGAATTACGACACTAAAGACGCAGCCTTGATCTACACGTTTAATTGGGACTCTTAAACGACTTAACGAATTCTGACGTCGTCGTATTTTTCATTTTTATTTTGTTTTCGTGAACTACCGAGATGAATCCCAGCGCACCGAGTTACCCGATGGCTTCCCTCTATGTTGGCGATCTGCACCCGGATGTCACCGAGGCCATGCTGTATGAGAAATTCAGCCCAGCAGGGCCTATCTTGTCGATCAGGGTGTGCAGGGATATGATTACACGTCGCTCTCTCGGTTACGCCTATGTCAACTTCCAGCAACCCGCCGATGGTGAGTATTAACCGGTCGTCTTGCTAGATATTTTCCAAACATCTTGATGTAAGTGCGCGGGGTGTTGAAATAATTAAGTTAAACTCGTGATCTTTGCAGAGTATGGTACTATGCAGATATTAACATCCGGTAGCAAATTGCTTTTTTAAAATTAAGCTTTAGCTTTGATTGGATTAAATTATAGGCACACAAGGTTTGCCTTCCTTAATTTTGGTGGGAAGGCGATTTGTGTGCCATTATGGCGTCGTGATATATAGGCCTTCAACCACGCTTTAATGACGTTTCAGTGGGATGGGCGGTGTTTTGCGACGACAGTGACAACGGCTTAATTCATTTTCTTTCTGATTATACGTATAAAATTTCCTAACAGCAGTGTTCAGTTTGTTTTGAAGTGACTTTAGCGTTTGACAACGATGCATGGACTTTCTTGTAACTTTCTAATCGACTGTAATTCAGTAAAGATGGTGGCCATTGGGCGAAACCTAAATGCACGTGGATTTCGTCTTCCCATAGTTCTAAAGTGCTTGCGCAACTTGTTGCTGATGTGGGCGGGCTTATTCGACAACTAAAACGCAAGGTTTGTCTGCTGCAGGCTTGTTGGCGGACCTGGTTCTCCCCACCTGGAGAAAACGGCTTAGAGCGGGTTATTTTCCGCATATTGCAGTGTTTTTTGTCTTTTAAATTAACCTTGCATTGTCCTGTCGCTCTTTTTGTAATTGACTGAGCACGTTAATCTTCGGGGTTCCTTTTAAGTGTAATGTGTTGAGTAGTGTTGCAAGTATCACTTCCCCCATTTGATTATTTTTGTTTCATCTGCAAATCTGGATTTTTAAATAACGGGGTTAGACGATAATTTTTATTGGCTTCATTTTGTTGGGACATTTAAGCAGTCAGGCGGATGTGCACTTTTCCTGGTTTCTATTATAGGGTGGTAGTTGTCGGGCCAGTTGCCGTTGTGTAATGTTTTCAGTAACTTGTCTTGAAGTAAATTATTTTTGGAGAACGAGATTTTTCTAACAGTTTTCCTCTGATTTAAGTTTATTTGAAGCAAGTTTTTTTTGCAGAATTTTGGTAAATATGTGCAGTTACCCTTCCTTGAATTGAACTGATGATGCTGTTGAAGTTAATTTTTTGTGTGTGCATTGCAACTCTGGCGTTTTTTTGGTTTAAGATGGTTTGGCTTTATATGTTCTCCATGGATTACAGAATTTCCGTTTAACCCGTTATCACCCAAGTTGTCTCATTTACAATAGCTACCAGATGGAGGAATATTTACATAACTATGAATTGAAGGCAGCTTTTCTCCATAGTGCAAAAGCACTATCGCTGGTTTTTGCACATACTAATATAAGTTGTTGCCATAATTTTTAAATTTTAATTTTGTGAAATGGGGCCTCCTGCATAACGCCGTGTGTGTAGGATGGTCCAGATCTAATTATGCAACAATTGAATTGCATTGCATTAAAAGTTGCATAGTTAGATCTGGACCACCCTCTAGACTTTATACTAAAACATGGCGTACGGACAGAAAAATTCCAATTGTATCCGGCTGCAGGTCGCAGACTCGGCCTTCCGCGCCTCCTGCCTTCCACACTACGCCCCCAGCATTCGCGTCCGTCCTCTGTAACATCGCTTTCGTTGAAAAACTAGTAACGTTGATTTACCATGTAACCCTAAAAGACGATATTAATATGACTTCCTGCAATCACGAGGCAAGAATCCGAGTTTCTCTTTATGGTATTACTGTCGTGTTTACTTAAACAGTTTTATAATTTGAGTCAGGATTCGATTGTTAAAAGAAAGAGGGCATAACATATTTTTAGATTAAGGAAACCCCATACTAAATTTGAATGTGGATGCTCTAACTGCTATTATAGGGAATTCTATCATTCAAAATATTTGAAATTATTTTTATGGTACTTTTGTACTAAACGGCATGTCTGACATTATTTCTGGAACCTCGTTCAATAAAGGAAAATTCCGTTAATGACATTAATTTGTTATATTACAAAAGTACTAGGGTGTTGTACCGTGTTAGCCATTATGAATGTAGAGAAAAGCCAAGCAAAATGACACCTTTTATTGGCTAACTAAAAAGATAGTTAGCCAATAAAAGGTGTCATTTTGCTTGGCTTTTCTTTATATTACAAAATAAATGATGATCAGTATGTTTATATTGAACAATTTTTTTAAATGATCCAGCTTACTAATACAGTTCATACCTTCATTTCCATTGTTTGTCTTGAATTGTGTTTTCTTAATTTTGTTCTTCGCTGCCGCTATAATGTTGATAAATTTCAAGTGGAGTTATTAAACTTTCAGATGTTTACCTGGTTTTTAATTTTAATGCATAATTCCATCCATCCATTGTCTCCCGCTTGTCCGAGGTCGGGTCGCGGGGGCAGCAGCTTGAGCAGAGATGCCCAGACTTCCCTCTCCCTGGCCACTCCTTCTAGCTCTTCTGGGAGAATCCCAAGGCGTTCCCAGGCCAGTCGAGAGACATAGTCCCTCCAACGTGTCCTGGGTCTTCCCCGGAACACCTCACCAGGGAGGCGTCCAGGAGGCATCCTGATCAGATGCCTGAGCCGCCTCATCTGATTCCTCTCGATGCGGAGGAGCAGCGGCACTACTCTCCCGGATGACTGAGCTTCTCACCCTATCTTTAAGGGAAAGCCCAGACACCCTGCGGAGGAAACTCATTTCAGCCGCTTGTATTCGCGATCTCGTTCTTTTGGTCACTACCCATAGTTCATGACCATAGGTGAGGGTAGGAACATAGATCGACTGGTAAATTGAGAGGTTCGCCTTGCGGCTCAGCTCCTTTTTCACCACGACAGACCGATGCAGAGCCCGCATTACTGCGGATGCCACACAGATCCGCCTGTCGATCTCACGCTCCATTCTTCCCTCACTCGTGAACAAGACCCCAAGATACTTGAACTCCTCCACTTGGGGCAGGATTTCGCTACCAACCCTGAGAGGGCACTCCACCCTTTTCCGGCTGAGGACCATGGTCTCGGATTTGGAGGTGCTGATTCTCATCCCAGCCGCTTCACACTCGGCTGTGAACCGATCCAGAGAGCTGAAGATCACGGCCTGATGAAGCAAACAGGACAACATCATCTGCAAAAAGCAGTGACCCAATCCTGAACCCACCAAACCGGACCCCTTCAATGCCCTGGCTGCGCCTAGAAATTCTGTCCATAAGTTATGAACAGAATCGGTGACAAAGGGCACCCCTGGTGGAGTCCAACTCTCACTGGAAACTGGTTCGACTTCCTGCCGGCAGTGCGGACCAGGCTCTGGCACCGATCGTACAGGGACCGAACAGCCCTTATCAGGGGGGCCGGTACCCCATACTCTCGGAGTACCCCCCACAGGATTCCCCGAGGGACACGGTCGAATGCCTTTTCCAAGTCCACAAAACACATGTAGACTGGTTGGGCAAACTCCCATGCACCCTCCAGGACCCTGCTAAGGGTATAGAGCTGGTCCACTGTTCCGCGACCAGGACGAAAACCACACTGTTCCTCCTGAATCCGAGGCTCGACTATCCGACGGACCCTCTTCTCCAGGACCCCTGAATAGACTTTTCCAGGGAGGCTGAGGAGTGTGATCCCTCTGTAGTTGGAACACACCCTCTGATCCCCCTTCTTAAAGAGGGGGACTACCACCCCGGTCTGCCAATCCAGAGGCACTGTCCCTGATGTCCATGCGATGTTGCAGAGGCGTGTCAACCAAGACAGTCCTACAACAACCAGACCCTTGAACTCCGGGCATATCTCATCCACCCCCGGGGCCCTGCCACCAAGGAGTTTTTTGACCACCTCGGTGACCTCAGTCCCAGAGATGGGGGAGCCCACCTCTGAGTCCCCAGGCTCTGCTTCCTCATTGGAAGGCATGTTAATGGGATTGAGGAGGTCTTCGAAGTACTCCCCCCACCGACCCACAACGTCCCAAGTCGAGGTCAGCAGCGCACCATCCCCACCATATATAGTGTTGACAATGCACTGCTTCCCCTTCCTGAGACACCGGATGGTGGACCAGAATCTCCTCGAAGCTGTCCGAAAGTCGTTCTCCATGGCCTCCCCAAACTCCTCCCACGCCCGAGTGCCTCAGCAACCACCAAAGCCGCATTCCGCTTGGCCTGCCGGTACCTATCAGCTGTCTCCAGGGTCCTGTAGGACTCCTTCTTCAGCTTGACGGCATCCTTCACCGCCGGTGTCCACCAACGGGTTCGGGGATTGCCGCCACGACAGGCACCGACCACCTTACGGCCACAGCTCCGGTCAGCTGCCTCAACAATAGAGGCACGGAACATGGCCCATTCGGACTCAATGTCCCCCACCTCCCTCGGGATGTGGTCGAAGTTCTGGTGGGAGTTGAAGCTACTTCTGACAGGGGGCTCTGCCAGACGTTCCCACCAGACCCTCACAACACGTTTGGGCCTACCACACCTGACCGGCATCCTCCCCCACCATCGAAGCCAACTCACCACCAGGTGGTGATCAGTTGACAGCTCCGCCCCTCTCTTCACCCGAGTGTCCAAGACATGTGGCCGCAAGTCCGACGACACGACCACAAAGTCGATCATCGAACTGAGGCCTAGGGTGTCCTGGTGCCAAGTGCACATATGAACACCCCTATGCTTGAACATGGTGTTCGTAATTGTTCTCCCTAACTTATAAATATGTACTTATCAAAAAAAGTGAAGCAATCTCTCAAATTGCTTAATAGATATTATATCGTTTGTTTTTCTAAAGAAATGCAAACATTTGCATTATTGAAAGTTGCACTTCCATAAACCGTCGTTTTTATTTATTTTGGAACAGAACTAACAGATTTTAAACTTTAAAAATGTTTCGTTTGGGTCGATACAATAATTACAAATCAATTTTTTAGTGGTTTTAAATCATTTAATCGCCATATACCCTTTCTTGTATTAGGAATTTGTCATTTGTTGCATACCCCAACTTACTCTCCAAATGGAGATGTACTTTTTTGTAAATAAGATTACCGTGTTTAGGTCATTGGTGTCACTGCCTGCTCAGGATTCTTCCCGTAGTGTGTTCAGCTGTCTTTGACCACTTTGTGCCTGCGTGCGTCATCGTCTCTGTTGTCTGATTTGTTGTAACGCCTGAATCATACAAAGTGTCCCCTCTTGATTAGTTAATGGTTTTTTTGATTCTGTCAGACCAAGTATTGTTACCTTAATAAATGCTAGCTTGATTTCTGGTTGTGTTCCTGCTGCCTTGAAACACGCTGTGGTGCAGAAACGTATTATAAAAAACAAAATAAGGACCCTCTAATGTGTCAAATTTCAGGCCAATTTCTAAACTGCCTTTTTTATCTAAAGACTTTGAAAAAGTTGTCCTACCTCAAACATTTCTAGATGAAAATAGTATTCTGGAAAAATTCCAATCCAGATACAGATATTCTTGCAGCACTGAAACATCCTTGTTAAAGGTTAACAGTGACCTCTTCCCAATTACTAATCCTGGAGATTCTGCCTTTCTTGTACTGCTAGATCTTACCTCAGCTTTTGATGCTGTGGATCTTATGATTCTTATATCCTGCCTTGAATAGTATGTAGTCATCCAAAGTAATGCCCTGAAATGGTTTAAATCTTATCTAAGAAATAGGAGCATTTCTATTCTTTTGCGTGAGTTCTCATCCTCTGTAGCTCCTCTTACTTGTGGGGTTCCATTCTTGGACCAGCTATCTTTTTGATAGGCATGTTACCTTTAGGCTCCATTGTTAACAAGTATGGCTTCTCTATACTGATGACACTTAAATATATTTGCCACTAAAATCAAAGCGAGAAAATACTCTCCATGTGTGCTTGAATGATATTAAAACCTGGATGGCAATGCATCTTCTTAAACTAAATGATGATAAAACTGTGATCATGGTGTTCAAGAGTTAGTTTGAGTGTCTCTGATATTGCTCTTGGACCCCTTTCCATATACATATCATAAAGCTTCAGTTAGCCCAGGTGTGATCTGTGACAGCTCATTCAAACTCGACAAACAGATAAATTGTGAAGTTAAATGAAGCTTTTTCCAGCTGAGACTTTAAGGTAAAGGCTTTTCTTTCTTTCTGTGATCTTGAAAAGGCCATCCAAGCTTTTACAGCATCTCATTTGGACTATTGCAGTTCTTTGTATGTAGGTATTGGTCAAGCCCTGTTACGACACCTACAACTATTCCACAACTTTGCTGTTCGCTTATTGAAGGCTCTGGTAAGTGTGGCCATATTTCACCAATACTGACCTCACTTCACTGGCTTCTGGTCCATTTCAGAATTGATTTTAAAATTCTGTTTCTTGTTTTTAAATGTTTGAGTGGATCAGCCCCATCTTGCCTCTTGGCATCTCTTCACTTGTATATGCCAACAAGATCCCTGTGGTCTACTAGCCCGATGCTCTTAGTTGTGTCGAGGCTGAAGCAAAGGAGGAATCAGGTGTTTGTGGTGGCTACTCCTTTTCTCTGGAATGGCTCTCCTTATTATATTAGGTCTGCTCCATCACAGGCCATTTTTAAGTCATCATTAAAGTCTTATTTGTTCTTGCTGCCATTTGACCCTCCAAAAGGTTGACATTTTTTGTATATTTTGGCTCACGTACATTCAGGATTATAAATATGTATATATGGGTATTTTAAGTTTATCTTTTATGTAATGGCTGGTTATTCTTGCAGTTGTGATGTGTACATATGGTATATTTGAACTGCTTGTTTTACCCTTTCTTGTACAGCACTTTGGTTCAGTTCTGGCTGCTGTTGTAAATGTGGTTTATAAATTATTGCCTTGCCCTGCTTTATAAAACATTATTTTAATACATAACACTAAGACAATGGACTGTAAAGATGAAGTTGGTTTGCAACATTTATTACAAAAAAGTTAAAGAATATATACAGTATAGAACAAGAATTGTAGGTTGTAACTGAACAATGAGGGACATGTATGTTTGTTACATTTTCTCACAAAACTCAGTCATTTTCCTTTTTCCTCTCACGATAATCTAAAAACAGATGCATGTCTTCCGTATGTGAAAAAAATATGTCTAAAGACATATTCCCTCTCCTCTTCTTCTGGAAATTCAGATAGCAAATCAAATTTCTGAAGGGCCTCCTCAGTGTCGTCTTTGTCCATTGACTAATGCAGGTAGTGAGATTCGCCCTCTGAACACAAATGTTCTCAGCACACCACTTCTGTGCCTCGGTGAAATGCTGAAGGATTCCATGCTGCTGTAATACATTATATTAAAAAAGAAAAAGAAAATTCTTTAAATGGTCATCATAAAGCTCATAGCCTTTTCCTCCACATTTACAAGGAATGTAAGGAAAGTAAAAAAAAAAAAATGTACAGTAAATTTAATTTATTATACATTATTAACATTACTGCTTTCGATCACTGATTCTACAAGTCTTCAATGTTTCTTACAATACACTATTATTAATACAGCACACAATGCATTTCAAATGTGTTAAGGCCTTTAAGAGTTGTACTAGTACTACAGTTTGTCAGATATAAAACAGGTTTTTAGTTTTTTGGGCTTTGACTCCTACTGCTTAACGATTAACAGTCGGCATCTGAGACCAGCATTAAGTCTTTTTATACATCTTCTTCACTATACCACAGGCATTGTAAGCCAGCATCAACAAAATGTAATTTCTTTCTTATGGAAGTTTATAAAATGATGCGTCTGTACCTGCTCATCAGTGCCCTGTGCTGGATGTTGGAGAAGGGACGCTGACACTTCTAAAAGAAAAAATCTGAAATCTGCAGAATGCAGTGCTATGGAACAGAATAGCAAGACATTTGTTCATTTCAGATGTAGTGCCAAGTCTTTACTCTGTCTTCTCATTAATGGCTCAATAAAGTCTAAACCTAAAAACATAGAAAATAATATTTACCTAAGGAAATGTTAAAAAAGAACCAAAAGAATAAGCACAAAAAATGACCCCTTCCTGGCTGTTCATTGTTTCTGTACCTTCTAATTTTTTGTATGGTTCTTGGCCTTCATTTAGAAAGGCGTTTGCTCGCTCAGTCTGATGTGAGCAGTTACTTCAGTGATTTCAAAAAGAAGCACTAAGTTTATAATGGTAAACATTTGGACTATTTGTCTTTGATTTACAATATGGCTAAGTATATTTGCCATATTGCTGCAGAACTAAATTAGAGTTATTAAAGGAAATTTAAATTTCATTTACCCCTTGGTGCTGGAGTTCTCAAGTAACATTCTACACCAGCTCTTCCACAAAGCCAGCATGTCATTCTAAAGAGGACTGAGCAGAGTCACGTTGTTAAAAGGAGTTTAATGTTACAAAAATATTTATGCAAACCATTATAAACATACATTTAAATGATCTGGATTTTGAAAGGTAGGCGTTTCTGGAACTTCAAAATCACTATGGACAGTATGTTGAAATTAAAAAAAAAAAAAAAAATATATAATAAGTTAAACATAACACAAATATCCAACACAAATTGTAGAAGGTGACAAAAATGGGAACCAGCAACCAGATATAATCCTCCCTCTACAAATACTACAATGAAAGAAGAGAGGACTAAAGTTGACACAACTCATTAAAATTGAAGGGGGCCTCGAGGATGAAATACAGAGACACCACAAAATGGTCCTTTGGAAACCTGGACACAACATTAAATACAGACATACAAAAAATGATAGTTACAATATGAAATGGTCATACCATCAACATAGAAGTTCCACAGCCATGGCTATTCATTTGGCTTGGAAGGCCCGAATACATCCATCCATCCATTCATTATCCAACCCGCTATATATCCTAAATACAGGGTCACGGGGGGTCTGCTGGAGCCAGTCCCAGCCCACCGCAGGGCGCACACACACCAAGCACACACTAGGGAGGCCCTAATACAAGGGGTAAAAAAATTTAATCAAAGAAAAATATTAAATACTGACATACAATAAACTGTTGACAGTGACTTTTAACAATGGAATTGGCCACTTGGGGAAACACCCTGTGTTACATCTGTAAATAGTAAAACCTGGCAAACAACGGAAAATGCTCAGCTTTTTAACCTGTATTTAAAAAAAGTTCCAGTTCAGAAATCTAAACGTCAGTATTGTTTGCAAGCACACACTCTTAGCATACATATACTACCTGCATACTTGACAATGTGGCCTTCACGACTCTGAAGGTGACGTAGCAGGATGCTGTAGTCTCTGTGCTTTTTACAAGGTGACGTAGCAGGATACTGTAGTCTCTGTGCTTTTTACAAAGCGGGCACTTGGATTCATTTGGATATTTAATCAATGTTATCAAAGTTGTTTTTATATTCTCTGCCTTTATGGTGAAATGTGACTGTGGAAATCAAGACAAAATAATATATAATACTAATTTGGCAGAAAGTGCTAACGTGCTTTTATAAATAGCTAACTTAACTAAGTTAAGATATTTAATATACGTTAATGACGACGATAAACATAAATACCTTTCATATTGTACACTAACATTGCAGATTCTCTACATAACTTTTTCACTTATTTATGAGATGCTAATATAGATGAAATAATACGGCAAATATTAAAAAGAAACAATACAAGAGGTAAAAAATAATTAAAACGATATGCTTAAAAATAGGATATGTCGGTAATGACGATAAACAGAACACTTGGATTCGCTATACTGTATATAATCGTACATCTCATTAGTTTTGTTTAATGGATCTAAAGTTTCTTTAAATATACTGAGCTTTTTATTCTGTGAGTCCATACCTGGTTCTGTTGTGCCATTGTTCCGTGTCGGAAAACGTTTTCAGCTCCTTTTCTTTTTTGAATTGGAAAAACTGTACAGCAGCTCTTCTCTTTCTACGGACTATAGGCGGTTGTGGGGTGGACTGTGGAAGGCCGGGGGCGTGGAAGGCCAAGTCTGCGACCTGCAGCCGCACCCTTCTCAAAAATTCAGCTGCAGAAATCCGTGCGTAAGACAACTTCCGCTACGTAAATCCCGGTCTGCGTGAAATGTAACGCTCGTGCACACGCCTACCTCCCTCAAGACTCCCCCCAGACTTAACGCCTCTTTGAATATGTAAATCAATATAAATACTCCCTTAAGTTTAAAAGACTTAAAAGATTTTAAAAGACTTTAATGACAAAATAAACTACGTGATTAAAGTGGAAATGTCGAGCTTCACACTTCTAATTTACTAGTTTCTCAAATCCCATTGTATCTAAAGTAGCGCATTAAATGCTTCATATTTTTTTTCTATGTACTGTGTGAATCACTACTAGCTTCTTAAATTACAGGACACAGAATACATTACATTAATTACAGCTCTCTGAACAATTCAAATACTAAGATGTATACTTGATATCATTTTCATGATGAAATTAAAGCATGTATTAAACATGGGGCCACATTGGTGCAATGGAAGTGACAAGCTGGCGGCCCCATTCAGAGATTGTTCCTGCCTCCTGCAAGATGCTATCTTGCTCCTTGCACAATGGTTGATGAAATGTATTTATTATAGTACTGTCCTTTTCAAACGTTCCAATTCCTGTCCATCCTCTTCTTTCTCCAAGTAACCAATTGCCACACTATCAGCTCTTTAATGTCAAGCCATCTGTCAGCTTAGAATGCAGATTCTTATTTTCAAGGACCATTAAAATCTTCGTAGTACATTTTTAATTATTCCATCCATGGTAGTACCAGTCCCAGGAAGCATACAGTGTGAGGCAGGAACAGTCCTTGAAGGGGCACCAGTTTGCTACCACTGTCCATCGTGAACATACGTTTATTAACAGTATACATTATGTAAATGAAGTTAGAAATTTCTGTATAATGTAATATATACTTTATTGTGTTTCATCAAGAAAGATAGTGCCTGGAAATTGAAGTCATCTTAGAAGCCAGTCGTCCTCAATACGTGCTCTCTTCTGTTGAATTTAATTCCTTTGTTTTTGTATGGTACAATGAGATTCAATATCCAAATCCTCTAAACTTATTTTTCTATAAAATGGTTAAAAAAAAAAAAATACGTTTAATAAAATGAGAAATACACAATATGAAAGCTACAACTGTAATGCAGGTTTACAGTGAGGTAATTGTAATTATAATGCAAACAGTTCTAGAAGGTGTGCTTGATGGACTGATTGAGTGCACTTGTGCCTCTTGGGATGAAACTTTCTGAACCACTAGGTTCATGCAGGAAAGGCTCTGAAGTGTTTGCCAAATGAGAGAAGTTCAAATAGTGTGCATGGCTGAGGCAGCGTGTGCTAGAAGCTGTACCCCAATAATTCTCTATGGTCTTGACGCGGTGTGTGGTAGTTTTCCGATCAGCTGCTGTAGAGCAGATTCCACACTACAATACAGGGGATTAAAATACGCTGTGGTACACTGAGTAAGAATGCTAAAGCAGCTATAGATTTTGGAATAGTTTGGCCATTCCGTGCACCATTTATATGGTTACAGGTTGATTACAATCGGATGCCTTAAACTAAAAAACAATGTGTGGTTAATGTCGGTGTATTTGATAAAGCCATGTCAGGGATGTGAATCTAAAAAATAAAGGGTAGCTACCCAGGAACAGTAGCACTGCTTTGACGCTGGGTCCTGCCAGTTTGCAAAACTGAGCCGAAAACTTCTGTACGCTATGGTTTGAGCTAGCTTGCGAATGTGCCTGGCTTTACACCAAGTTTAGCCTATACATCGCAATGTGAGCATGGAAACGGGCATACACAATAATTTTGTGCATACACACAGTTTGTACATGAGGCCCCTTGTGTTTACCATTTGAGATGTAAGTAAGGTACTTGCCTTCAATTTTGTATGTTAATGGGGCAAGGTTAGTTGGATGTATTTAGCCTAATCCTACATGCAGACTTCCATGTGAGGTTTTTCTTGTAACAAACTTATCTGAAGAATCACAGAATTGGCATATCACCTAGATTGCACTTTCATCCTAACCAAGATTGCTAGTCCTCTCCATGTAATTCTACTGAAATAGCCAAAAAAAAAAATTTTTTAATATAAAAATTAAAAAAAAAAATAAATAAAAAAAAAAAATAATAAAGTCCTGCTGTATCACATTATTTGGTTGCTTATTCCATGTATCTATGGTTCTGTGTAAAGGCAAACCTCCTGTTGGTGTTAAATTTACCTTTAAGTTTCCAGCCGTGTCCGTGTTCTTGATTAACTCATTTTAGTCTGTTCACTGCACTTGTTCTGTTCATAATGTGTGTGTGTGTGTGTGTGTGTGTGTGTGATATATAATAAACACACACAGGTGATCAAAAGCAGAGAGAGATTTATGAACACTTGGCTTTTTCTGAAATAATTTTCATTGCTCAAAATTTTAAAAGAACATTAGCTATGGATATCGGTGTTCTAGCATGTTTTACAAAATCAAGGCACTTCAACAAAAAATACTTGAGCACAATTAATTGCACCCGTTGGACATACCTAGTTTTTCTTGCTGATCTGGATTGATCTGTCTACTGTTTTTCCATTATATTCCACAGTTCGGTAACTGTTGTGGGTTTGTTAGCCTTCTTCAAAGCCATAACCCCAAAAACGGAGATCAGGTTTACATGTATATCTGTATTTTGGGCTGGCCATTACATCGCTTCAATGAACTGCTTTACCCGTTTTTCAATGTGACCAGGGGGTATTGTCTTCCATGAAAATTGTGAACTGATTGTGAGATGCTTGCAGGGAAGGAATCGGATGTTGCTGAAGGAGGTTCTGAGACATTTGCATTTGCACAGCCATGTGGCTGTATGAGTGGCCAAGTTCCTGCTGCCAAAAAAATCTCAAACCATGGCATTTCCTCTTCCAAATGTAACTTTTTTGCACACTTTGGGTTCAGTCTTTACTCATTTTTACACTGAACATAATGTTTCCCATCAGACCCAAGGAAATGAAACTTGCTTTCATCACTAAAGTGAACTTTGGACCAGTTATCCCCTCTGTCCAAGCAACAGCAAAGGTTAGTGTAGCATTTTGATTGTTAATTACAGACTTGGTCACTGCAGAGTGAGCTTTCAGTTTGAATTTTCATTTGAATGGCGAGACACTGCATACTCAGTCTTAGCCTGTTCAGAACTGGACTTGCGTGCAGTTCCAGCTGCAGTGTTAAACTGATTCCCAATTGAGTCTCTGCATTATCCTGTCTTGTGTGGATGACCATTTTTGGGGGAATTGAATGAACTAGTGTCATTTTAAGGCTGCAAATATACTTGGAACAACCAAGTTCTCTTGCAGTGGTTGAAATTTTAATATTAAGGGTCTTGGTCAAGGGCCCAGCAGAGTATGATCCCTTCTGGTAGTAACAAGATTTGAACTGGCAGTCTTCCAGATACCTGCACAGATACTTGGCCTCAGAGCCACCACTTCAAATAGGTATAAGCAGTGATTTTTGAAATTTAGGAAGTTTGTAAGTTCTAATTTTGATCACCACTATATATATATATATATATATATATATATATATATATATATATATATATATATATATATATATATATATATATATATATATATATATATATATATATATATATATATATAATATAAAAATTCACTAAGCCAGAAGACAAGTAGCCAACCATGGAAAGCACGCCGGAAGGAGCCACGCCCACCAACTCTTAAGACCATTGGATGCGATGACAACTCGCAGAGCCACGCCCACTAACTCTGACGCGACGACACAGAAAAAACGGCGTCATTTATATTTGTCTGTCGTAGAGGCCACATGCACCTCCGAGCCACGTTGACTTTTCATAGAGGCATGTTTCTCGCAGAGGTGAATCGCCATATGCAGAGTGTAAAACGGTTTGCGAGGGGTATCCCATGGGATCCTTAAAACAATCCTTTACAATTACAATACGCCCTGTGCCTCTGTTTCATTAGCGTCGGTTGTCCTCCAATTGTAAGTCACGGACAATTGTTTCCCTCTCAAAACACAATGAAGGAAGCAGTCTTTAAAAATCAATAAGCCCTGTGCCTCTGTTTCATTAGCATCTCACCTGCTTCATCCAATGGTCTTAAAGTTGGTGGCCGGGGCTCCGTGAGTTGCTCTTGCGAGCGGGCACATGACCAGGGGGTATGTAAGCTTAGAGAACGAGGATGGAGGGGGGAGGACCAGGTAAGAAGAGGCATGTTTGTCGCGGAACTGAATCGCTGAATGACCGTGCGGCAACGGTCGGCTGGTAAAAACTGGCCGGCAAAAGCGTGTGCATTATACTTACTGAAAGGAGCGTTACGGATTTTGCAAATGTTCATTTTTTTTCCCTCCTTTTAGACAACTGTGTCTTTCCGGAAGTGTTCAGCAATCAATATATTATTTTTGCGAAGTTTGCCTGCAGGACCACTTGCAGCGAGAGAGAGAGAGACAGTGAGAGCGTGTGACACACACACACACACACACACAGGCACACGTGCACGCGGGAGAGAGAGTGCGCTGGACACATTGGAATAATAATACTTCGTTACATTGATATACCGATACTGATTCTCAGTATTCAAAGCGCTATCCACACAGGAAGGAACCGGGAAGCGAACACACAATCTTCCAGAGTCTCCTTCCTGCAAACCAACAACACTACTACAGCCCCACAAGGCAGTTAAAAAATACACCGGTTTTGAATTTTTCTTCACTTCTGTGCATAGCATATGTTACTTTTCTTGGTGGCTTATTACATTACGGATGTTTCACATGTACATTGTTGCCCCTGTGCTTAAAAGACATTAAAGTGTTTCTCAACTACGCCATGGTCTTAATATTGGTGGGCGGGTCTCCGTGAGTTGCTCTTGCAAGCGGACACATGACCAGGGGGTGTGTAAGCTTAGAGAACGAGGGTGGACGGGGGAGGACCAGGTAAGAAGAGGCATGTCTGTCTCGGAACTGAATCGCTGAATGAAATTAAAAAACGCGTGTGCATTGTACTTACTGAAAGCACCGTTACGGATTTTGCAAATGTTCATTTTTTTCTCTCCTTTTAGACAACGGTGTCTTTCCGGAAGTGTTCAGCTATCAATATATTATTTTTGCGGCGTTTGCCTACAGGACCACGTGCAGCGAGAGAGCAAGAGCGTGTGACGCACACACACGCACGTGCGCGAGAGAGCGAGCGAGCGAGCGCGCGCGCTGGACACATAGGAATAATACTTTGTTACATTGAAATAGCGATGTTCTCAGTATTCAAAGCACTATCCACACAGGAAGGAACCGGGAACCGAACACACAATCTTCCAGAGTCTCCTTACCGCAAAGCAGCAACACTACTACAGCCCCACAAGGCAGTTAAAAAAAAAAAAAAAAAAAATACACGGGGCACAAATTTATTTTCACTTTTATAGATAGCATTGTTGCAATTTTACTTTTCTTGGTGGCTTATTACATTCCGGATGTTTGACATGTTCATTGTTTCCCCTGTGCTTAAAAGACATTAAAAAAGTTTTTCTCAACTGTGACTACAAGTACTGACAACTGTGTCGTTCAGGAAGTGGTCACCCATCAATACATAATTATGCGGCGTATGCTACGCCGCGGGTTGGCTAGTATATGCATATTTAATGTTACTGTCTGTGTGAAATTAGGCATTGTGTAGAATACCATAGTAGGACATCATAGTATGAAAGCCTGGGGAAAGTATATAGCATGTTAAAGTAAGAGATTTCATGGTTTGCTTAAAAAATTGCACATTATATAGTTTTCCTAGGCATTCTATACAATACCTGTCTTTCACACATTGCCGGTAACGTATTTCAAATAGCAGCGGCCCTATCAATGACTCCTTTGGAAACCCCCTCTTAACGTCCGGCAATTCTGAAAGGGTTCATTGCACCATAACCTTTGTGACTGAGCCAATTCTGCACCCATCTACACACAATACCTTGAACTCCCACTTCTTTTGGTTAGATGCCCACCCTCATGTGGCACATTATCCAATTAAATCAAGTCTGGACTAGTAGAATTCTTAATTTACTGAGACTGAAGAGAGTAGTTTGACCTTTGCAGAAGTTTTTCTTTGATTAGCAACTGAGGGTTTTTGCTATCTTTTGGAATAACAAGACCTAGCTTCCAGATGGGCAACCAGACAGATACTTGGTATTTTATTGAGGTGGATAATTGGAAGGTATAAATACCACATATTAAATGGTTACACAGGAAATTCAATGCCAAAAGATTAATTTTATGATGCACAGTGGTGCAGTGGATAGCATTAGTGTCTTGGTATACAGCATATTGGGATTAAAACATTAAATCTTGCCTTTGAGTTTGTATGTTCGTCCTGTGTCAGCTTTTACTCAAGTTTCTATTTCTGTCATCCCACTTCCCTAAAAGGGAAGTCTGGTTTGGTCCTTGGTTGAGTGTCGTCAGTTGTGGGAGAACATCTTTCAGAGTTACTGCATGTTAAAAGTTGTTGAGCTGAGAAATTAGTTGATATCTTGGTATATATGAACAAGTGAATTATATCCAAGATTTCTCAAGTTGCATGTGAGAGTCACTTTCGGGGTATTTGTATTAAGATTCTGCACCCATTCTACTTTTTCTTTTCTGTGCTGTTTGACAAGTTGTGATATTAGGTACAGGTTATATTAAATGAAGTGTCCCTCAGCCTTAAGATAAGGTCACTGGTTAAGCAAGTCTAAGCATACCTGTTTGTTATACAAAATACTTGCACAATTTTCACATACACAGCTGGGTACAACACTTGACTAATGAAGCTAAAGAAAAGTACAATACATCATAAACTTAACAAATTCATCTATAAACTGTTTTTGTTTAACTATTATGAGATTGTAATCCTGACTTAATTAGCTTTTTTCTTTTTATTATCTAGCTGAAAGAGCTTTAGACACTATGAACTTCGATGTGATAAAGGGAAAACCAGTTAGAATTATGTGGTCCCAGCGTGATCCCTCCTTGAGAAAGAGTGGAGTTGGTAACATCTTCATCAAGAATCTAGATAAATCGATTGACAACAAGGCTTTATATGATACATTCTCTGCTTTTGGGAATATCCTTTCTTGCAAGGTAAGTGTTAAATTTTGTTTTTTTTTCAGGCAATATTGGTTTTGAGTTTGCAGTTTTATGTAAACAGACTAATAGGGCTGCAACTAATGATTATTTTGGTAGTCAACTAATCGTTTTCATTCAACCCCCCGATTAGTCACGATTATTTCATGCCTGACTATTTTGAAGCCTGAGAACCTGTGGTTGCACATCCTGTTTAGGGTTCCAGTGCATGTCTTACCTCATCTGCTCACGTCTGTCCACCTGTGAATGTCACCGTGATGTCTCTGCATTAACACGATTAAAATTAATAATCAAATTAAAATAACCATGAAACATGAATTTGAAAATGACCATCACAATAAAAAAAATAAACAATATAAAGTGCACATAGTCTTTAAACAAAAAAAAAGAGCATTTATTTAACTTAACCAAAAAATACATCGTTAAAACAAACGTTTTTCATATATTAGTAATAAATGACAAAATGTAGACAAACTATATAATGTGTAAAGCCTGAAGTGCAAAGATCAAATGAACACTTTCACAAAAGGTTCAAGGATGATGCAATAACTTCCATGGTGCAGCAGTAGGAATTGCTGATCAAGAGTTCTCCAGTTCGATCCTGACTGCCTCGTATATTTACCGTTTTGAGTAGTGAGCTGCTGTTATATAATAAACACATTTGATTTGCGTCTAACAGCCACTGTAAATGTATAGTACTTGTAAAAGTAATTTTTTTTTTCTTCATTTTTATTCTCTCGATCACGATACATACTACTTGTTATAACACAAGCAACCTGCCACCTGCGTGCTCCTGATAGCACTGAATAAGCTCACACCTTCTGGTGTCAGCACAGCACCGGGAGGGGGAGACAAATATGTGACATTTTGAAGAAATCATTGCATAGTAGCAATCCAGAAAACATCATCGCACTAATGCAATATTATTTGAAACCGAATAGATCAGGTGTAAATTTGTTACTTGTAAAAGTTAGCTTTTTTTTCCACTTATTTGCTGTCTCGTTCACGCTCTCCCTCCCCTCTTGATCTGACCCTAACAGCAGCAGCATAAGTTCTCAAGAGACAGCAGCATCACTGCTCCAGGATGCTTGCATTTCAGATGCTCGTGCATCATGGTGGTGCTGCCGTGAAAAGAGCTCCGCTTTGCATAATCTGCATTCAACTTTTTTTTTTCTTTTTTTGGTGACGTGCTCCCACACTTTCTAAAGTGTCAATTTTTTTTTCCATCTCCTTCCCCCTCCTCAATCTGACTCGCCATTGCAACCAAGTTTGTTTTCCTCTACATTCTTCTTCTCCTCAGACGTTCGTTCTTCGTTGGTAGGACTGTGTGCAGTCTTGACAAACAATAGCAAACGATACTGCCCCCAGATGTTCATGTAGTGCATTGCAGTTACAAAAACCAATATGGTTCTTTGTGACTTGAGCCTCTATTGAAGGTTGTGTTTATGACTCGTTGACTATAAACATAAAAATACGATTTTTGTATAGTCGACGTCGTCAATTACGTCAACTAATCATTACAGCCCTACAGACTAAATGGTGAACATTTCAAATTTAAAAAAAAAAAGCAGCCCTGATAAAGTTAAGAAGGCTAGGTTTTACGTAAGCTGGAATTCTAGAAGTTGTTGTTGCGTCCTAAAATGCATGTAACTGAAACCTACTGCTTTAACCAAGAAATGCATTAATGACTACTTGTGCACAGGGGAGACCTTCAGCTGTCATGTTTTCTCTCTGTGTCCAGGTCCTTTTATAAGGTGCATTTGCGTATCGGTTTAGTTATACCTTTGCTGCCTTTATTCGTGTTGTAGCACTGTAAAGTTGTTTTTTGAAGGTAATGGATCCTCAACATCATATTTGCATATGTAACATGACCAACCCTTGGAGACTTGTTTGCATCTAGCTGAACAGATTATAAAGTTCTTATTTAATGGTGAAGGTATGGGTAGGGTGTTTTTTTTGCATAGATTTGGATCTGTTTATCTGTGGTGTCTGAAGTTCAGTCCAAGTGAATATTGGCACAACAAATTTGAACAAGGGTAATCCTAGTTGATTTATACCAACAGATGAGGCATTACTCCATTACTGCCATTTGGTGTGTGTTTGGCTTTTTTTTTTTTTTTTTTTTTTAATTTTGAATAATGTACTGCTGAACTCAATCAACAAGAGCTTGATACATGTTTAAAGTGGATCAGGGAGTTTACATCATGCTGTAGGTTTCACCAGGAACCTTGGTAAATTGTGAAGAATATTGAGTCTGATTTTAAAATTTTCTCTTCTGTAGTACCAGTGTTGACCTGTTGGTCAAATTAACTACCAGCATGCAAATCGTACTAGGATTTTGTAGGGTACCAGAAAAAAAACATTGGGTGGCCATAGCAAGCAGCCTAATAGCTTGTGAAGTATTTGTAAAACTTCAATACGAGATCTAATAACATTGAGGTAGCCATATCTCTTCAAAAATAAATGCAACATTTTTTTTTTTTTTTGGCTAGAACCGATCACTTAAAAAAAAAAAAAAAAAAAAAAAAAAAAAAAAGTGAACATAATAGTATGCAGTGTCTGTAGTTCAATATGGAGCCAAATGCTAATGTACTTAATGGTGCAGGTCATCAGAGCCCAGCATTTTTTTCAGTTAAGCGTTTTTGGTTTTTCCCCTTATGTGCATAGGGAAATATCATTGCCACATGTTAAGCGGAGTACAGAAACCTCTGGTCTTTACAGTGTCCAACCTGATTTCAATTTTTACTAGACTTTTTTTTTTTTTTTTTTTCCATTTGTAGTTACTGATTCAATATTGTACTATATACATTAAATTCGTATAGTACTGGATGAGTGTGGCTTCATGCAAGCACCGACCTAATACTGGAGTATTTGGCAGGAGCTAATGGCAGAGAAAAGTTGTCCACACTTAATAGAATTAAGAACTACAATTCAAAGACTGGTACTTGAGGTTGACCGATCTGCAGAATGTCTCTCTTGTGCACTCGTGCTGTTGTCTATCTTACTAAACCAGTTAATTTATGCACGGTGGACGCACCGAGGTGCATGCGCACTGCGGCCTTGGCACCTGCCCCAGAGTCAAATGCACGCATGCGTACTGCGTCCTTGGCGCCTGCCCCAGGGTCAAACGCAGTGGCTTCCCAGAGTCAGTAGGTGGCACCCAGACAACACAACCTCTGAGCGCCCAAACAACACAACCTGTACAGTCATGGATATAAACAATGAACGAAGGCGCCCACACAAAGAAACCGCTTTAGTTCAAATAGGGTTTAGTGAATTAAATGGAAACTTTACCATGCCTACGACCTGTGAACTACACCTGAGGTAAAGCGTGCAAGCCGGGTTGTATAGCCGCCCGGACGCGACTGCCCACACCACCGCATATACCCTCCATGATATTTCTTCACGCAACAGCTTCCCACCGAGGTGCATATTGCGCCGTGGCGCTCACCCCAGAGTCAAACGCAGCGGCTTCCCAGAGTCAGTAGGTGGCGCCCAAACACAACCTGTTCAAGCAGTCGGTGTCAGCGAAGGCAAGAGTAAAGTCTCCACAAAACGAAACCGCTTTAGTACAGATATGCTTATTGAATTAAATGACATTTCCCCAGACGCACCCATCCTCCATGATATGTCATCCATCCAGATATTGGACGGAACAGAAACTGATTGCCATTCTTGGATTTCCGATTCGCTAGCGAATTGCGGGCTTACTTGTATTGGCTATAAGAGAAGATACAAGCCGAATAGCACAAGTTTTTAGCTTAGGTTTTCCTGTCCTTGATGTAGTATGCAGCATAGCAGTTTCTATCATGGTGGCATTTCAGCAGATGTCTGCTTCTCATACTCTTTGGGCCCTATGGATTCAGTTCGTGGAATCATGTAAGAAAGTAGGGATTGTGCATATGAAAATGGATTTTCTAAACTAAGGTGGAATTACAATAAATAGTCTTAAAACATTTATCACATATCTAAAGAAAGCAGTTTGCTTCATTGATTTGGCCAAGTGCATCAAGTCACTTTTCGTGAGCATACAGAAATGTAATAGCTTTTTTTTTTTTTTTTTTTTTTTTGCAATTCCTTCTAAACTGTAACATGTTCAAAGCATTAGACAACTAAAACATCAAAGCCATCAAAAATTGACTCAGTGTTGAGTAGTACCCTGACTAGCACTGTATATCAGTTGGTCAGCTATCCTGCGAAGCCTGCCAACCATCGAGTAGACGTGCAAGGATGCATGTGATAACCACTTACTATCTCGGGTATATCTTGGAGCCAAAGAACAGAGGCAGGGTCATGGAAAATGTGTACCTTGTCAAACTACAATCAAGTGCACAAAGAGCTTATGATTTCATACTTAAGTTTGTGGAAGATGTTACAGCATATGCTGAATCCAGTATTCAGCTTGGGAAAATCTAGGAATTTCATCCTGTTTTAATTTAAATGTTGAAGGGCACTTTTCCAAAATTGACAGAGCTAGCTATGCAATGTTTGTGAGCTCAGTCGACCAGAACAGTGTTTCTGTAAGTGTAAAATGGTAATTGCTGAAAGTGGTTAGTATTGGGGGATGCATCGCCTGTGGTAAATGTCAAAACTTTATCTATGAAGACTGCTATGAGTAGACACGTGAACACAGGAAATGTTTCCTTACCTCTAGAATCTGAGAAATTTTTTTTTATTCCTGTCTCAGAAATGTGAAAGGTGTGTTTATTAATCCTAGTTCTATGCTGGTTCAGAGTCTACACCATACCATGATTGTAAAGAAAAACTTTGACTTGAAAAATGCTTTACCTATCCTTCATACTATATTTGTCTGTGGTTCCCTATGTTGCCGATGTTGAGAAGCTAATAAGGTGGTGTTCTTGAATTCTTTGCCCATTTGTGTTGCTTTTGTACCATTGTGTTGATAGAGGTGGTTTTTATTTTTGTTGACTGCTGGACCTGTTACCTGCTAGGAAATTTGCAAAGCTTATTAGTTATATAAATAGAACCTGCACTGTGTCTTGGGTTCACACAAGGCCCATTGCAAGTTTGTCTGATCCAGCAGTTGGTTTGGGTATACCTTTTTATAACGTTACCCAAGAATAAATTTTAGCATGGACAAGTTTACTAGGGAATGAACTATTGTGTGGTATAGCTACCTATCCTATAAATTGCTCAAAATTTAAAACTCATGCTTCATGGCCTATCGTTGCTATCCAACTTCTGATGCACAAGCAACTTTGGCAGAATTATGATCTGTGTTGGATTTAAGTGTCTGTTTTGCCAGTAGTTTCTAGTGGTAATTAAATGAGAATTGAAACCTACAAAAGCTCTTTTGTGGAAATGCCACCGAATTGCTTTCAAGCTGGAAGTGATATATTGGCCGTGAATAAAAAGCTGTGATTTTAGGAAAAGTTTCCTACAGAGCCAAATTGTCAAGTTCTGTGTCAAAAATGTAAACTGTACCTAATGAAATATTAAGTTAAAATTTGTGTTCATTGAATAAATTACATATTAAGATGAGCAGTTACTACATAAAGATGTTAAAGCTTTTTTTAAGCAAACAGTCCTTAGTCCGTGCTCTTAGTTTTGAGTAGTTTTCTGAGTCTTCCTGTTAGTCAGTGTGTATACGTTTTGTGTTCTAATGCATTTCTAGACAAGATCGTTCTATTTACCCAGTTTAGAGTGTGTGGGTTTCCACTACTAACATTTAAAATTTTCATCTTTATACTGTGCTAGATTTAGAGCTTCATGGGTGCAATCAAATAGTTTTACTAACATGATGTACATCATTTCTTTTGTGAACTACCTCTTTGTTTGTAATATTGTCAAAAGAAAAGTTTCGTCCTGTGTATTGATTTTTTTTTTTTTAAATGGTAGCGAGTGTATCTTAAAGCATCATGCCAAAATACCAGATTGGTGCCATTATTCTAAAGCATTGGAACTGCAATTTCTAACCTGATGTTTCTCTAAACACTTAGGTGGTATGCGATGAAAATGGATCCAAGGGATATGGATTTGTGCATTTTGAAACACAGGAAGCAGCTGAAAGAGCAATTGAGAAGATGAATGGGATGCTTCTTAATGACCGTAAAGTGTAAGTAGTTTTGTGAGTTGCGGAGCTAGTGCAGCCTTGTCAAATTCAGTACATCTTTCCAGAGACTGTACTGGCCAAAATGGCTGCTACATTATGTTTGTAGCTCACAGTCTCCATATGCTACGGTGCAAAATGGGGATAAAGTGATGCCACTAACATTTTTATTTATTTATTTTTTTTCCTGAAACCAAGTAAAATTTGCATAATCATAAAAAATGAATACAGAACATAATCTAGGATAAGACGCTTAGTTTGACATGCTTATTTTTGACTGTTGGGACTGGGTTCTCACCCTTTACTTGGCTATTTTAACCTGCTACAGCAAAACATTTTCATTATAGAAACAATCAAATGTACCTGTGCATCTCTAACCCACTGATAATGGCAGCATGTGGTGTTTGTTTCATACTAGTGAGTGGCCATGGAAACAGTAACATAATACTTGGGCCAACCAGATTGAACCTGTGTTGCTGCAATATTGACAAGGTCATGAATGCATGCATATGTACTGCTTCAGCCATCAGTATATAAGTGAAAACTATTCTTGATTAATTTTTACTTTTAAAATTTTTAATTTAGCAGTAAGTGAATTGTCAGTTGTGATTTAGAAAACTTTTTTTTTTCTTTCAGGTTTGTAGGACGTTTTAAGTCTCGCAAAGAGCGTGAAGCAGAACTTGGAGCTAGAGCAAAAGAGTTCACAAATGTTTATATTAAAAACTTTGGGGAAGACATGGATGATGAGAAATTAAAAGAGATATTTGGCAAATATGGTACATTTTTGTGTGTGTTCTTGGCATTTTGTAGGTTGTTTTTCAGAATTTGACTGAACTATACAGATTTCTCCCCCTCAATTAGGTCCTGCCCTGAGTATTCGTGTGATGACTGATGATGGTGGTAAATCTAAAGGTTTTGGTTTTGTCAGCTTCGAGAGGCATGAAGATGCCCAAAAGGTAATCATAACTTTTATTTGACCGGGTTAAGTAAATCTTTTATGTTAGGTCTTTTGCTTCAAATATCTAATGTTTTCAAAACAAATATGAACTTGATGATAAGGTGAAATAAGCTCACTCATTTATGACTTTGGGTAATGCCACATTTTACATGTTGTAAATTAGTGTTTTATATAACCTAGAATGTGGAAGATCATGAAAATCAATTTCATCACAGTGGGGCGATTGCATTACTCTAATGTTAAACAGTAGGCAGTATGTACCTTAGATTGGAAAATGCACGTTTTTTTGGTTTTTTTTTTGTAAACCGATACCGTAGTTCTGTGCGAAACATTCTATGGTGGTTTACTGCAGGCCAGAGTACTAGGCTGCTATAAATGTAAAAATTACTATGAGGGCATTGTTCAGCACATCTTTGTAGTTTGGGGAGGCATTGGTAACAATGATAGTAGTTCGTAGCTTAACTACACTGTCTGGGGGGGAAAAGCCAAAATTTAACTGAGGTAAATGTTGAAACCAGGTTGATTGCCTCCTTGCATCATAACCATTTTGGTAACTGACCGGTCAAACGTAGCGAAGTGGTAAAACTTGAGTGAAGTCCTCTGATCGCTGAAGAGCTTTTTTTTTTTTTTTTTTTTTTTTTTCTCTCCCGTTTTATAGGCAGTTGATGAAATGAATGGCAAAGAGATCAATGGAAAACAGATATATGTTGGCCGTGCACAGAAGAAAGTAGAACGCCAGACAGAACTAAAACGTAAATTTGAGCAAATGAAACAAGATAGAATGACTCGATACCAAGTAAGTTAGATGAATCTTTTATATGCGCACATGTATTATTGTGTTCGTGTTTATTAATGACCAGTTTGTTTAAATGTTGTATGTAGGGTGTTAATTTATATGTGAAAAATCTGGATGATGGGATTGATGATGAGAGGTTACGTAAAGAATTTTCACCCTTTGGCACCATCACCAGTGCAAAAGTATGTATTTATGGTTATCCTGCTTTTATTTTCAAATTTTAAATATTTTGGCTGTTAAGTTTAGGGATTACAAACAAAAATGTAATGTCTCTTTAGGTAATGATGGAAGGTGGACGCAGCAAGGGGTTTGGCTTTGTTTGTTTTTCTTCACCTGAAGAAGCCACCAAAGCTGTGACTGAAATGAATGGTAGAATTGTGGCTACCAAACCTTTATATGTTGCTTTGGCGCAACGTAAAGAGGAGCGCCAGGCCCATCTAACCAATCAGTACATGCAACGAATGGCAAGTGTCAGAGCTGTGCCCAATCCTGTCATCAACCCATACCAACCAGCACCACCTTCAGGTTACTTCATGGCAGCTATTCCTCAGGTAAATTCTACTGAGTTTGCATGATTTTGCATATGCTCCTGAATGCAGAATAAAGTAAAAGTTGTGTATATTGAAATTTCTAGACATTTTTGCCCTGTACTTGCATTTAGCCTTCAGAATAGTTTTATGGAGTGTATCTGCTTAAAATGTGTTTGCAACCTCTAGATAAGCCATTTATTCCTAAAAGCTAAAGAGTTCTAGTCAGTCGGTTTTCTGTGCATATTTCTCCTGTCTTGAGTTTATTTCTGGGACCCTGGCTAACGTTTACATTGGTTTAATCAATTGTGTGTGGTTAGTGAAATACTGAAGTATGGTCCTACATGTCACATTTTGGTGTAAACTTGGGTGTGAGTTTTCTGGGATGAGAATGTCATGTGGTTTTGTGCTGGATTAGGGGTAGAGGCATTATAAACCGCAGTAGCTTCATGCTAAATTATTGTGACTTAACGATTTATTTTTTTTGGTTTAGTTTACCAAGTGGTAACATTTGTTTTAAGTGCATACTTAATACACTAAATGATTTTTAAATATTGTCCCCTCCAGGCCCAGAATCGTGCTGCATACTATCCAACCAGTCAAATTGCTCCTTTAAGACCTAGCCCTCGTTGGACAACACAGGGAGTCAGGCCTCAGCGTGAGTATCTTCCTAGTATTTCAGCCTCCTTGGATTTAACATTAGTGTTCTTGTTCGTGGTTTTTTTTTTTTTTTATTTTTACAGTAGATTTGTTCAAAACTGTTTGCTTTATTTAGATTTCCAGAACATACCAAGCACACTCCGCCCATCTGCTCCAAGACCCCCTGCATTTGGTCCAATCAGAACAAATCCGTCCCAGGTGCCACGGGTCATGTCCACTCAGCGAGTTGGTATGTGAATTTGTCTTGCAGAGGTTTTCTTACTCATCTAGAGTTAAAATTAAGTCGTACAACCCCAAAAAGTGAAACCGCATTTAAACCACTTAACTGCCTTGTTTAAAAGTGTTTTAATACAGATTTTAATTTATTCTAGTACATATAGCAACATATACCACAGAACTGCACCTCTTGGTTTAAGGCCAGTTTTGTTTGACTGCTAAAGATCCAGAAAATTAAGAGTGTTCTTGCAGTTCTGAATAATGTGGATTTGGCAGTTTGCTACACCAGCAGCCATTTGGTTATGAATGCCTACAGGAACAGAATTAATGTTTCTTTGCTGCCATTGTTTGTAAACCAGTCTTGTATGCAAGTTGGAACTTGCTTTGAAAATATCATGTATTATTGACAAACGTTTTAAGCTTATTAAGTGAAGCAATATTACTGTGCTTTGAATTTAATATTTTTAAACTATATTGAACCATGGGTATGTACGTTGTTTAAGCACAAGATTAATATATTCTACATTTTTCGATAATGACACAGTAACTCAAAGCTGGAAAAGGCATAAGGATTGCATGAAAACTCACTCCTGACTTCTGATCCCTCGGCACACTCGCACACTGCTAAATAAACATGAGTTTTGTGTATGTTAAGGGACAGTTTAAGGTGTAAAGAGGTGTATTATGACTTAACATTGTGTAGCTGTTGTCTCCCTTCCAGATCTTGTACTTTAAAATCAGTATTAATAATTTCTCATTGTAGAAGTTTATTCTAGTAAAATGATCCTACCGTAACTTTTAGGGCTAAATTTTTTTTTCCCTCCCAGGGCTGAATATTTTTCCAAAAACTTTCATTTATTTAAAAAAGAACACAAAGCAATTGTTTAACATGTCAAATCAACAAAAAATATTTACTTTTGACAAATGTTACTGTCTTGCATGTTGTATGAGCCTGCATACTCTGATTTCACAGGTCTGATCTCGCTCAAAGCAGCCAATTTCAGTCATTGCCACATTGCACTCCTTACAATGTGTTGCTTTGGTGCCTACCTTTCAATTGTTTGTTGCTGCACTTTCTCACACATTGTTAGTGAGTACTGTAGAGAGACAAGTCACCCGTTTTGCCATTGTGCCATGCCACTGCCACCAAGTTTTCTGCCCGCATGAAAACCATATTGTCACCTCTTCATCTTCAGCCTGTCTGGCTTCAACTGTGAAGTCGTGTGTCTCCTGTTCACCCTCACTGTGCCACAAGCTCCAATTCCTCTGCTCTGTAGCTCCATGAACAATTCTGGGCATGTATAAAAATTGTCCAAATGTTCATAGCCCTGAAGCAGCTCCAGCACAACCTGACTTGTCAAGGGACAGTTCTCTCTTTGAAAGAAATACTTTCCTGTATATGTAATTGCTTTCAGGCAGAAACCAGTGTTTGCTTCTGCCAGTATAAAATCCTTTATGCCATATTTTGTGGGCTTGTCTGGCATATATTTGCAGAAAAAAAGGTGTCCCTTTTATTTTATCATAGATTCATGCACTGACAAATCACGGCCAGGCTGATAAAATTGTTTCTATGTTGGTTCCACAATGTCAAGCAGGGGCTGAACTTTATGCATGGCATTATAGCCTGGCTCACCCCTTCGGATTTGCTTCTGTTTATTACAGAAGTGAATAAAACTTTGCAGCATCACGTACCTATCATCACACTGCATAACCTGTCCAAAGCCACCAGGGAACAAAGCACGTTTGGACCAATGCTCCCTGAAGTTATATCACCAGTTCTGTTCTATCTCTATTTGTAATGCCACAATGCCCTTCATCTCGTCTTTTGTTGTGGGTTTCCACTTTGAAAAACGAGAATGTGATGCAAGCGCAGCCCGCGATTCAAAAAATTTCTCTGCCTACCTGTTTCTCATCTGACAGTAGCTGAAAAGCAGCATCAGGAGAGAGCAGCCTGAAGTAGTCCAGCAGCTGGTGATCTGTCGTGTCCAACAGCAAGCTGTGACGTCTTGTGAAGTCCGGTAGCCAGTTCGGCTCCCACGGATCAATGTCTGTGTATTCCTCCCACGCGAACCTTGCCGTAGATTCATCGGCTGCACGAGTGCGCTCAGCTGGCACGGCATCGGCTGGTGTCCGATCAGCTGATGCTGGCTTCTCACTCTCGCTCGATCTCCTGATCACTGTCAATAAAATCCGATTCTGAAAAAATCAGAGTCCGGCTCCACGATAATGCGCAAAACATCTTCTGCCAAGTGTTTTCTTTTCTGCACTCGCCTCGCTCCCTTCTGACATGTCGATGCCATCTTGCCTTTGTTTACATTTCACAACTCAAGCACACGCAAGGATTAGTTGCCGAGTCAGTCTAGCATTCCTCCAAGCACAAAGGGAATGCCTGTGACGTGACCGTGAGACCACTAACAGCTGATTTTCGCCCTCAACCCGTCCTGTCGACAAAAGGCGACATCCTCCCTAAAAGTTAAAGTATATTTTGCCATTGTTTAAATATTTTTATCCTCCATGTGATATTTTAAACATGTTCCTTGGCTGTAAAGTTCACCATACCAAATTATTCCTTTTCAAATTACTTTTAACTGATCCAGTGTGTACATGGTTATCTACTTTGATAGTGTGTAGTCCCCTCAACACTGTTTCCTTAATCTTGCTGGAGTAGACACCATCTGCTATATCCCTGCAATGCATTAAGCTTGTTTTAAAAGATGGTAGATGATATAATAACTGATTGTAACATTACAGTTTAAATAGTCTAAGCACCAATTTAAATTTCTTTCAAGGTCCTCACTTTTAAAATGATTTTCTCAAAACAGCTGCACAGACTATGGGCCCCCGCCCTGCCACGGCAGCAGCAACTGCAGCGGCTCCTGGGGTCCGTGGAGTTCCACAGTACAAGTATGCTGCAGGAGTGCGCAATCCACAACAGCACCTGGGTGCACAGCCACAAGTTACCATGCAGCAGGTAGGCCTGAATCTTTTTTGCAGTTTAAATTGAGCTTTCCACTCATTCCGAATTGTTTGATTAGCTTATTTCATTTAAGCTTTTGTTTGTTTGTAAACACCTGGAGCATGGCTCTGTTCCATGAATATTGTCCAGCTACCATAGAGTGGGAGAGGGAATAGAAATTAACTTTTTTGGTAGTTTATTTCTTATATATGATGGCAGCAGAATACTGACCCAGGTGGTGTTCAGACTTCACACTTCATATTCCCTCAAAATCCTTTTAACCGGAGTACTACTTGGTCTTGACTATATTTACATAGCAGAGTCTGAGCAACACAGGGTTAATGCCAAGGAGGTTAATGGATCTTTACCGTGGATGACACCTTCACATAATGACAATGCCGGTACCTTTTTATCTGGAAATTTTGGCTGTGCTAAATGGATGTGTAAGCTGCATACTTGAAAAAAGAGAAAATTAGTATAAAAGCTGTTTGAAATTAGTCCCTGCCTACTACTCAATGAAGGCCAATAAGATTATTCTTTCTGTGACAGTTGCCACTTGTTTATAAAGCACCACTGAATATTTGTCCCATGAAACAAAATCGATGAAGATGCTCTGCACAATGATTTCTAGATTCAATCAGTTTCCTAGAATTCAAGGTGATGAAGCACCTTTCAAAAATCCAGCGATAAGGGATTTTGAAATTGCTTAGAAGGGTTTAGGGGCCAATTGTTCTACTTTTGTAAGCTCTTTTTTTTTTTTTTTTTTTTTTTTTTGAAAATTTGATAAATATTGCACTCTTCCATTAAATTAAATTAGAAAATGTTTCTTGTACTGTTGAATCAGACCATTTATGCTATATTGCACCAAAGATTAATTTGATTAAATGAGACAGTATTTTCAAAATAATTCAGTTTGTCATTTTGTCATCTTTTTAAGGCTTTAAGTGTTTGCACACATTATGGAATATTACAACACATTCAATTATGCCTTGTTTTTGGAATTGGGAATTGTTTTCATTATGCTAAAATGCTGGTGATGAGTCAAGAGCAGTTTTGATGCACTTTCATTCATGGCAGAAAGTATGGAATAAAAAATGAAGACCTTTTACAGTGATATTGCATTTGTGGTGTTTATGGAACTGTCCTAGCTGGCTTTGTCTTTTTGTCATGACAAAGATGGAACACCAGCATAGGCAGGTCTTGGTGTTTTACAGTTAATGGGTTGCAGAGTTCGGAACTGATCTGTTTGACTGAGAAAAGTTGTCTAATTACACATCTAGTCATTGTCTCCTGGATGCTTAGAACAATTGCCATACGTGAAATGTCTGAGTGGACCATCATGGGCTGCTTGCTAAGAAAAACATTACATTATTATATAGTCTATATAACCATTTCATTTCCATGCAAAGTATCATGCAGTTGATTTCAACTAGATTCTTTGAACACTTTATCATAGTTCTGACAAGCCATTAAGAACATGAGAATCCTTTTAAAATTCGCTTAAAGGGGAAAACTATATTCATATACTGTTTGTATCTTCAGCCTGCTGTACATGTGCAAGGACAAGAACCTCTTACTGCCTCAATGTTGGCTGCAGCTCCTCCACAGGAACAGAAGCAAATGCTGGGTAAGGGTTTTCAGCATGTTTGAAGAAGCTTGATAGTGCATTGATCATAAACAGTATTGGAATAACATGCATTTGTTTCAATATGCATGCACTTTCACTTATGTGATATGCGCATGCAAGTGTACTTCAGGTGGTGGTGGTCTGGCAGTTCATGATATTTTCATCTGTTTAACAATTAAAATGGCTCCATCCTTCACTGTAATTTTAAGTAAATTAACAGTTTGCCAGAATCACTAACTTGTGAATTTTTTGTTTTTTTTAGGTGAGCGTTTGTTCCCTTTGATCCAAGCTATGCATCCCACTCTGGCTGGCAAGATAACTGGAATGCTCCTGGAGATAGACAACTCAGAATTACTCCACATGCTTGAATCACCAGAGTCTCTGCGTTCTAAGGTATGTTTACGTAACCGAATGTCCAGAGTAAGCACTATAATACTTAGGCTAGGTTTATATTTCATGTGACGCGACGCATGCTGCAGCGGACGTTCCTGCTACGCAAGCGTTGTACTGTTTATACTTGAGTGCGTACTTTAAATCTGGAGGAATCCACCAGGTGGCAGTGCGAGGTATCAGTCAGAACAGGTTTGGCTTTGCTGTGTTGTGAATTGCCTGGAACACCCATTAAATTTCAATGACACTTTACCGCAATATCACTGAAAAGGATGTTTAATGATTAAATCCATCAATCCAGGGATGTGTCCATTCCAGCTAGCATTGGTCCCGAGACAGAAACAATCCCTGGACGAGGCATCAGCTAATCACAAGGTGATTACAAGCACTCGCATACACTAGCATCATTTTAGTGTCACCAAATCTACATGTCTTTGGAAGGAAACCGGAGCACACTGTGGAAACCCAGCAGGAAAACATACAAACTTCAGAGAATACCAGCGACGTGACTCCCTGGGAGACAGCAGTGCTACTGCTGTGCCACCGTGTCACCCCATGTGTGTAATTAAGTGTTCGTTAAACGAAATTAATGATTTATCTGTAAAATGTAACATACATACTTTATTGCATTTCATCATGAAAGTGATACCAAGTATAAATTTTAGGATTCTAAATGTGCAGAGTTGGAATCTCATTTAATGTGTTGTGTGGCGATCTATTGCTGTCGGGTCAGGAGGAAGCCCCAGAAAAGAAGACAGTATGTATTGTGTCATTACGATCGGGAATATCCGATGCTTGAATATACAAGTACCACTAATGTATTTGTATGTCGGCATTTTGCTTCACCACATAGAACCATTCATCAAACCTCGAAGCGCACACATCGATCTCGTAGGACTGCAAAGTGGCTTTGTCACATGTAGACAGTAACCAGAGACTGTGACATCGTATTCCAACTTTTAGCACAATGCGTCCCCCGACTTTTTTGCTGGTACTGCAACTTGCACACGCGTCGCGTTAATTTCTGAGGACCTTCTCGGAGGACACGTCAAATGAATGCACGGCAGCCATGATGCATGTGTACGCGTTCTGAGCGTGAAGTGTAAACGAGCCCTAACTGCATTATTTTCTGTGTAAATTAATAAATTGTAGGCACCCTTCTACACTCAAGGACACCGAACAATAGACAAAACCAGATTATAAACAATGAGTACAATACAAAAGTTAAAATCGGAGCAATTGTAATCAAAGAGAAAAAGTAGTCTTAAACATGAGTTTTAAGTTTAGATTTGAAAAGTGAAAATAATTCAGTATTACTACGCTCAAGTGGGTAGTGAGTTCCAAAGCTGGGGAGCAGAGCAACTGAATGCTGTGCTCCCCATAGTGGAAAGACAGAATAAGGGGACAGTCAAGTGGATGGAGGAAGAGGATCTAAGGGTATGGGAGGGAATGGCAACATGGAGGTCAGACAGATATGGAGGGGCAAGGTTGTGGATAGCCTTAAAAGTTAGAATTTTGAATTGAATGCGGGACTTGACTGGAAGCCAATGAAGCTGTTGCAAGACAGGAGTGATATGGTGAATAAAGGGGGTTCCATTAGTGATGCGGGCAGCTGAATTCTGGACCATTTGAAGCTTAGAGAGATTTTTGAGAGACACCAAAGAAAAGGGAATTGCAATAATCCAGACGAGAAGTGACAAGGCTATGAACAAGGATAGCAGTGGTGTGGCGAGTGTGTGAGGGGTGAATAAGATTAATGTTACGCAAGTGGAAATATGCAGACCGGGAGATGTTGTTGTGGGACTGAAAAGAGAAAGTACTGTCAAGGATGACACCCAGACTCTTAACCTGTGGGGAAGGGGAGACGGATGAATTATCAATAACAAAAAAAATCAGTTTTGGATAATGTGTTAGTGACAAAATTGAGGTTCTCATTTGTACAATTTTAAGAAAACCAGGATTTGATTTCTGCTATGCAATCAGTGAGGAGGGTGAGAAGGAAGCAGTAGGTTTGCTAGTGAGATAGAGCTGGGTGTCATCAGCATAACAGTGGAAGCTAATGTTTACGAAAGATATTGCCAAGGGGAAGAAGGTAAATAATGAAAAGGAGGGGCCTCAGGACAGAGCCCTGGGGCACACCTGAAGTAACAGCAGTGGGTTGGGATGTGAAGGTTTTAAGCTAAACAAACTTGAGTGCGGCCTGAGAGGTAGGATCTGAACCAATTGAAGATAATCTATTGAGAATAGTGTGACAAATAGTGTCAAAGGCTGCACTTAGATCAAGGAGGATGAGAATAGTAATTAAACCAGAATCAGCTGCCATAAGGAGGTCGTCATTTTTATAAGTGCTGTTTCTGTACTGTGGAGGGGGACGAAAACCAGACTGGAACTGTTCATACAGATTATTTTGAGAAATGAGAATGAAGTTGAATAGCCACTATTTTTTTTTCCCCGAGAACTTTGGAAATGAAGGGTAGATTATAAATAGGACGAAAATTACTGAAATTAGTCAGGTCAGCACCAGGTTTTTTCAGTATTGGGGTTTTAAAAGATGAAGGAACAGTACCAGTAGTGAGATAAGGGGAACCAGAGAGGGGAGGCAGGCTTTGATTAGAACTGTAGGCAGGTGGTCCAATTGACGGGTGGATGGCTTAGACTTAGACAAGATCTGAGAAAGTAGGAAGCTCAAAAGAGGAAAATGAGTGAGTTGGTGGGTGAAATTCAAATGAAGTACTGGAGGAATCCATTCAGAGAGACTGGTGAATCTTCTGGATTTTTTCATTTAAAAAAAAAAAAAAAATGGCACAAGGGAATTGCAAAATTCAGTTGAGTAAAGGTGAGAAGGTAAAGAATCTGGGGGTTGTGTGATATTAAGTACTGAAAACAATGACTTGGTGTTTCCTTCATTGGAGGAAATGAGTGTAATGGTTAGATTTAGTTTGGGCAATACAGTCCTTGTACATGGTTTTTGTACATGTGTTGGTGAACAAAGAGTCCAGTTTTTTTATATAACCGTTCAAGTTGCCGGTGCCTGCCTTTGGCTTTCAAAAGCCGAAGTTCAGGCGTGAACCAGGGAGCAGAAAAGGAGAAAGAAACATCTACTTTTTAGTGGAGCAACAGAGTTAAGAATACCATTAACTCCAGCGTTAGTGTGAGACCAGTTCTTCATGAGTGGATAAATTATGAATGTCCATAAGGGAATCAGTACTAGAGGAAAGAGTAAGTTAATATTTTGGAAAGACATGAGATGGGAAAGCTTAGTGTTGGAAAGTGGAAGTTTAACACTGAGTGAAATAAGTGATCAGTTATGGGAAGTTCATCTGTAGTACAGTCAAGTGTGGGGTAACTCCAGAACAGCAAATCAAGTCCAGGATTATTGTCCTGTATGAATGCAAAGATGCATCTTGCTTCTAAATATTTGAAAGCTCCATTTGCTAATTGTTAAATCTTGTTTCAGGTTGATGAAGCTGTAGCTGTGCTTCAAGCTCATCAAGCAAAGGAGGCAGCTCAGAAAGCTGTGACCAATTCAGCTGGGGTTCAAAGTGTCTAAGTCCAAGTCAAGGTAATGTGGGAGCCTTTCCTGGGAGACTGTAGTTACCCTGCCACAGTCCTCTCATATAGAGTGCATTCTCAAGTTTTAAGTGTGATTGGTTAGTTTTCATGCTAGTGCCCATTGCATGTATCTGTACCAAAATTTCACCACCTGCTGCTCAAGATTTTTCTTGTAACTCGCCATCCTGTTCAATATGTATATTTTTGCTGCTTTGTTTTTGGTGTCCAATCCAGTAGATGTTGCTAATGTGCCTGTTAAGGCTTTCTACTGAAAAATCACTTTGCTGTCTCATATAAAATGGTGTGTCCTCTTAACTGAAGTTGGCATCTTCAACACTTAAATCAGATATGTGAACTTACTACGGGTTCAAACGGTGCATTTGTAAAGAACTGGATAAAAGCAAAGCTGTGCAACCTCAGACGTTAATTGTAACACAACAAATTTGAGATCTTTTTTTTTTTTTTTTTATCCCAACTTCACACACACATTTAATCTCCGTTGACCTCCAAACAAGTAGATCCTTAAACAATCTGCACTGGAGACAGAGGGCAGTTGGAAGCTTCTGTTTAATTCACCTTGTGCCCAAAAAATAGTCTAGCAGTTTCTGTCAAGTTTGAAACCCTACACCATTGAAAAATGAGGGCTTTCGACTAAGGATAATACAGGTTTTTGAACTGCATTATGCTATACCAACCATAAAGCAATTGAAGTTACTGTACCAAGGCTTAAGATTTTGACTATGTGCAGAAAAGCCCACGAAAATATGCCCACGCAAATATTTGTAATTCCGCACTCCCTTAAATTGCGCCTCACCTCTTCACCAGTGTCTGTTTTGCAAATGTGTCAATGGATGTGCGTGGGAATTTAAGGTGACCTGGTATTACGAATATTTTCGTAGGTGCCAGGGATCCTAGTGTTAATGAGGCAATATCAGTGAAGACGGCCAATTTTAATATTTTTTTTTTTTTTTTTAAATGTTCCATTCATTCCATGCTGCTGTCAAGCATCCGCTATAGATCCTGGTTTTAAAATGCTGCCTTTTTTTTTCTGAGGACACATTTTTGAGAATAGCGTGGCTGCCAAAAATGAACTGAAGAGGTGTAATGTACAGAATTATAAAAGGACAGTCTTCCAGCGGTGTATAAAATCTTGAATTAGTTGAAATTAAGTTTCATATACAGTAATAAATTTGGCTAACCGGTGTGTGTTGAAGCGTCTCCACATGGAGAGACATAACACATGAATTGGTTATTGAATAGCTTTTATTTAAGAAGCAATATTTGATTATACTTGCAAGATGGAGACATTTTATAAAGTAGATAACATTGCATTGTATTAAAACAAGGAGCGCCCCCACCACCCAGAAAGGGTGGACAATGCATGGGCGATTTTTTTTTTTTTTTTTTTTTTAAAGAGCAATGGTATTTTGTTTCACATATTCCAAATACCGATGTTAATTGTTCAATACAAATAATTTCTTAATGTAGACACCCTTCAAATAAGTGTTACTGAAATTTGTCACATTAATGTTCTGTCTGCATTTTGAAGTATGAGGGGTGTTCAATTTATCTACCCAAGTATGAAAAAAAGAGCATGTTGTGACAAGTCTCAAGGTTACTGATGTACAGTTGTGGCTCAGAGCGAGTATAACATTCCAAGAGACAGGATGTCAGTCCTCATGCAAATCAAGTAAGAAAATGTCTAGATTTGGAGCAACATTCAGTGATGATTTCTCACAAATCAAGGGAAAAAAGCCGAAGGAGACCCATGACTGCAGTTTATGGTGAGTCTTCCCCATCATCCTTATTTCAGTTGCTCCTGTTAGTTGCTCATCTTTAGCTCTGCCACCTCCACTTCTCTTTTTTTGGTCAGTGCCACAATCTCCAATCCATATAAAAAGCTGGTCTCGCTATCATCCTGTAGACCTTCCCTTTCACTCTTGGCAGATCCTCCCATTCCACACTGCATGCATTTTTTTTTAAACCTTTCTTCCTCAATCCCAGTTAATCTACTGTTGATCCCAAGTAGTTGCATCCTCCCCATTCCACTGACCTCCCTCATTTAGACACATGTATTCTGTCTTGTTTCTACTGATCTCCATTCCTCTCCTCTCTAGGGTCTCCTCAACCTTAACCTGCTCCCTATTCACTACGGATCACAATATCATTAGCTAATGTGACTCCTCTGTCAACCTGTCCATCACAATTGCAAGTAAATGGCTCAGAGCTGATCCTTAATGTAGTCCCACCTCCACGTTGAATGCATCTGTCACTCCTACTGCAACACTGGGGTCATTTATGTTGGGTAGAATGCCTAGAGGGGGCTGGGCGTTCTCGTGACCTGGAAGCCCTGTAGGTTTTTTTTCTCCTCTAGCTGTCTGGGGGTTTTTTTTTTTTCTTTTTTTTTTTTTCCCCTGTCCTCCTTGGCCATCGGGCCTTGCTTTTATTCTGTTAGTGTTCCCTAATTTTAATTCTTTTTTTCTCCATCATGTAAAGCACTTTTGAGCTACATTGTTTGTATGATGACAATGTGCCAAAGAAATAAATGTTGTTGCAGACCTCTCCACTGTCACACTTCCCTCATACATATCCTGTACAACTCGTACTTCTCTGCCATTCACGACTTACTCATATAATACCACAGTTCCTCTCGGGGCACCATGTCATATGCTTTCTCCAGCTCCACAAAGATTCAATATAACTTCTCCTGGCCTTCTCACTACTTCTCCATCAACCCCCTTGGAGCAAATATATTGGGTCTGTGGTGCGTTTTTAAGGCGTCCTACTGCTCACTCATCACCTCTTTCTTAACCTAGTTTCCACTACTTTCTAATAACTTTATGCTGTGGCTCATGAATTTTATCCCCCTGTAGCTACTACTCCCCTCTTCCTCTATATTACCATGCTTATTTTAACTTCACCTGTTTGTTGTTTGGTACCCATCTTGTAATCGATATTTAAGCCACTTCCTATTGTCCAAATGACTTAATTTTGCACATGTACTCAGTTCTAAAGACCATGCATGAATCAATCGGTTTCACGAATTTATCAATTAGTCCATGTTAGTTAAGAAATGAGATTTTCGTATGAAGAATAGTTTAAGATTTCATCAATAGATGGTGCTAGTAACGGATAGAAATATTAAAGGAAGTGTTAAAATATTGATTACAAAATTATACTGAAACAAACCCAAGACGAAAAAGTTGGAAATATATATATTTATATTTTACACACACACACACAGTGGAACCTTGGTTCACGACCATAATTTGTTCCAAAACTCTGGTCGTAACACGATTCGGATGTGAACCGAAGCAATTTCCCCCATAGGATTGTATGTAAATACAATTACTCCGTTCCGGACTGTATGAACTGTATGTAAATATATATTTCAGTTTTTGAGCACAAATAGTTAATACCATAGAATACACAGTGTAATAGTAAACTAAATGTAAAAATATTGAAAAACACTGAAAACCTTGAACAGAGAAAAAACACTGCAAGAGAGAGCGCTATGAACCGCTCGCTAAAAACTTTTTTAATGAGTTTTAAGCACAGGGAAAAAAATTAACATTTGAAAAATCCGTAATTTAATAAACCACCAAGAAAAGTAACATTGGAATAATGCACGCTACGAACCCGATTGCTGTAAACAGAAGTGAAAACAAAAACAAGCCCAGTGTGTTTTGTCTTCTCTGTCTTGTGTCCAACCCCCTGTCTCGCACGCCTGTGTGTGCATGTGTCTCTCGTGCGCGCCTGTGTGTGCGTCGCACTCTGTCTCACTGCAGAGAATGCACAGGGAGAGACTGAACACGTGCAGAAATCATCGGCGCGCACAAACCGAAAGGGAAACTGGCTTGTTCGTATACAATATGTGGTCGTGAACAGATGCAAAAGTTTGGCAGAGACGTTCGTGAACCGAGGTTCCACTGTATATTAAGTGTTTTTTTTATTTATATACATCCCCATTCCACCACCAGGTTTCCTTTTTTCTCTGTCCAGGTGTCATGCCAAGCACCCTTCTTGTCACCCTTACTCCTTCTGCTGTAGTTGCTCAGTTGGCTGGTAACTCGTCACTCCACCCAGTGCCCGTCTTACCTACTCCCTGAACTCAGCCTTGCAGCCTTCCTTTTTCAACTTGCACTGTCATGTTAATCACTGGCTGCCACCAGAGAATGTGGATTCCAGCAGCTGAACCATCCACCCTACAGTCCTGACCTGGCTCCCTCAGATTAATTCCTGTTTTGAAGAAATCTGTGTACAGTGGTTTGAAGGTAAAACAAAAGTAATTGCAGGAAAAGTGGATGAAGTGTATGGAGCTATCAGGACTATATTGAAACATTTTTTTGAAAACTTTCCTACTGAGGTAGATACATCATTGAATGTCCCTCATAATTTCTAAAGAAGCCACCACTTTAAGTATATACTGCCTGGTCAAAAAAAGTTACTGATATTACTTTGGACCGCCATTAGCTTTGATTATGGCAAACATTCACTGCGTTTCAATAAGCTTATGCAATGTCACAACATTTCCATCCAGGGTTGTATTTTTTCACTAAGATTTTATATTGATGGGAGAGTCGGACTGCTGCATAAAATTTTTAGCACATCTCAAAGATTCTCATTTGAGTAAGGTCTAGACTCTGTGGTTAGCCAATCCATGTGTGAAAATGTCTTATGCTCCTTGAACTACTTTCACAATTTGAGCCTGTTGAATCTTGGAATATGCCTGTGCCATCCGAGAAGAAGAAAAAAAATCGAAGGAAAATCCTAGACATGTGGGCCTCATTGTGAAGACTGCTGCACACAGTAAATGAACTGGGAAGTATTGGTAAATACATTGTCACAAAGATTGCCACAGTTGCCAATGCAAAAAGCTTTTTTCTACCCAAATGCATCTTGTGAAAGATCTGTATTACCACAGTATTGATTTTCTAAAATCAAATTAAATGTTAGCCCATTCTGTTTTTTAGGTTAATGTGTAAAATGTTAGGATAAAATAACAGTTGTGACTACATCAGAGGAACTAAACCTTGAGTAATGAATTGGCTGGAGTGCTAGTTAAAACGTACTAGACAAATGATTAGCTGAAGTCTTGCAGGTGTGAAGCTGTAACCAGTGAGAATAACTTGCAGTTCCAAAATAACTAGCAAGATGTGGTTTCTTTTCTGTAAAAGTACAACATAGTGTAATTTTTTCTAACAGCCATTAATAGCTTATTCATGTTCCGTATGTTCACCTATATACATTTGTGGCTTAAATTGAAATTGTGTTCAGAATATTCTAGCTATGAACAAAGATGCATTTTAACTGTAGTCTTGGGTGTGTTTGACATGTTAGCATCATTTTAGACTTGATTTTTGTTTTTTTGTTTTTTTCCACAGAGCTGAGGGAAGTTCAACAGACCAACTTGCTTCACTGAAGAAAAAAAAATTAAACATTGAAAAATGCTAAAATACTCAAAACATTGCAAAAAATAAAATTTATAAAAAGGAAAGGAACAAATCAATGCCGGGTCTAGAAAAGTTCATTCTAGTCCTAGATTAATGTTAAAAAATGTTAAAAAAAAAAAAAAAATGGAAAAGATAATTAACCCGGGGTTTCAGTTTTCACCACAGTACATGAGAAAAGCATTCCTTTCTTTTGTATTCCTTTACTGTGCAACTGCTCAGATTGTCAATCTTGTTGACAGTGTGATTTGGTAGCTGAGCAGTAGAAAATTTAAATGCTTGCTTTAATAAAAATGTTACATTAAGACTTGTCTTGTTTCACAATTTTGTTTTTGTACAGTTTACCAGACCTAGTGCCGTTTATTTTTCCATTTCACTTCATTGAAAGTAGTAATGCATAAGCTAGTAAGTGTGTCATTGCACCAATAGCATAACATTTATATGTGCCATCTTTTTAGCTAATTGCTACTTTCATCCTACATCTGACCATTTGAGTAATCTCATTCCTTGTAATCTTCAGAGACCAGATGTAAATGCTAGACATGTATGTGGTGGTCTGCCTCACTGAGCCGCTATAGGCGTCGTGTGAAAAATTAAACGACATGTCAATCTTTCATAAGTTATACTGGGATGAGTTAATTAGGTCATTATATGGTGATGTGTAATTAGCACTGAGCCGTCTTTGAGGATGTATGGAAAGATCAAAGGTTGAAGAAGGTCAAGAGCAAAACTTAGACTGGAAAAGCCCTTCAATCTAGCAGCAAATATAACCTCATTAGGGAGAGCAAAGCAGAACATGGAGTAGATATGTACCATGGATAGCCAGCACCACTTGGGCACCAACTTTGAGTCAATTTAAGTGCTGACCTACATAAAATATGAAGCTGAGGGGTTTGCATGTAGTGTGAAAGTAGACAGATTTTGTAGACATGTAGTGAGAAGTCAAACAAAATTATCCCTTTTATCGACTGACTAAACAATTACACTATGCAAGCTTTGAAGACAAGTCTGGCCCCTTCAGGCAAGATGTAGATCTGCCTTGATAACATCTTGCCTGAAGGAGGGGGCCGAGTTGCCTTGAAAACTTGCATATTGTAATCTTTTAGTTTGCCGATTAAAAGGTATTTTGCTTGACTTCTCACTACATTTGTAATGGCTAACACGTTCCAACACCCTAGTACTACAACCGGTCGATACCAAATTAAGCAATTTGAGATGGACTGCTCAGAAATCATGAATGAGGCACTGTACCTGCATTGTGAGGGAGTGTCTGTTATAGTATTACGGTCATATGGCACAATTCCCCAAGGGTGACCTGACTCGCAACTGGACTAGGTCAAGGGGACACCCACATAAGACCTGGTTGCAGCAGATGGATGGTTGTTTCTGGAGGGTGAGACTAGACTGCGTGTCTTCCTTGGGGTTTGCCAACTAGCATCCTGAGCTGTTTGTTGTGTGGTGGGTGCAGTAACGTGCTGTACCACACTGCATGTTCCCCAACCTGACATGACAAAATTTTCATTATGACCCATTTATGTACTGCTGAAGCAGTTTGGCTTGGTTTTAGCTAATTGTGTTCTGTGGACTCCTTTCCCGTTTTTTAAATTTAAATGGCTGCATTAAGGTTTTTAAACGAGCAATAATTCAGTTTTCATTATTTGCTTGACCTGCCCACCCGGCCTCTACAGAATATAACTCAAAACTCCACATATGAAAGTTAGCGCTTTTCTATTTTTTGTTGCTATAAAAAATGTGCAGTATTGAGGATAAGGAAATTTTGTCGAAGTTGAAATCTTATTAGATAGAATACACATGTTGGGAATTGGTGAAATTTTAATATGCATCTTTAGATTAATAATTCTTTTTCCTGAGTAGAGAATTAAGAGACCTGACCTGCCATTGTTTTAGCTTGTCTTGACAGAGTGTTGGCTCCTGGAACCATTCTGTTGGATTTAAGTTGTGGCAGTGCCTAGATCAAAATAGGCCAAACCTAAAGTCCCAAGAGAATGAATGTTTTTCCTCGGATATAATGGGTGTGAAATCAACCAATGAAAAGTAATGTTATAGTGGTTTGTAAAGACTTCATATTTTTAGTGGTTTAAACTGTAAATTTATTTTTTTTTTTAATTTTTTGACTGGGATTAACCGGATTTATACTCCTGAACTCATTTTGGAGGGAGTCCACACAACTTCCAAGTGTTTAAACAGCCATCATTGACAGGTACATAAATATCAATTGATCAATATTGCCAGTAGGAGGGTAAATGTGGCACTGTCATAGGAGTCAGTATGTGAAATTTGATACATGTGCTCCTGTCTGCAAGTGAAGGTCTTGGGAGCAACAATCTTGCAGCCTCGAAATGACAGACTATGCAAACTATGCTAGGGGCAGAGTCCTGAAGTGCATAAAAATAATTGCATCACAACAAATTTCCTCTGGAAGTAACATCAGCACAAGAATGGTGTGCATCTAGAGCGTAATGAAATGGGTTTCCATGATAGAGCAGTAGCAGCACACTAGCCCAAGACCAGAATGCCAAATGTTCGCTAGAGTAGTGCAAAGCCTGCTGCAATTGGACCGTAGTCTAGAGCAGTGGAAACATTCACTCAAGTGATTTCCTCATTAATGCCAATGGTTTTGGAGTAGGATGTGTGTATCAAGCTCTGGCCAGACGTCACATTTTTGGCCATAGTGCATCTTGCACCCTGTAATTTTATTTATTTTTTTAACCTGGCCTTTTGTATGCGTTTTGGCCTTTCGTCCACACACAAACTGCATTTTAGGTCCGTGAAAATGACTGAAAACTGCACTGGGAACATGGAGTTTTTGACTTGTAATGTGTATGCAGCAGGTAGTTCTGGTGTGAACCTTGTTATAACGGGACTTTTTTCATGTTTGTTTAAACGTCCAATTGCTTATTTACTTTGAGCAACAGTTGCAATGTGCTACAGCAGTCACTGCTACATTGAACACTGTAGAAATAAAGCATCCATTCACAAATTCCATGGATTATTTGAACAGAAAGGAGTTTTTCTCTTGACATACAAGCCAAGCCACCTGTGATTACAAGTGTTCATTTATTGCTTGGCTTTTCTCTACATTCATGTCATAGTGAAATGGATGCCTGTATTTTTGTAAAGTCCATGTTGAATACACATTTGGGGCAGTGTACGTTAATCTAAATGAAGTTCCCTTTATCTGTGCATGGAGATTTGAGAGAGATTACCAGGAATAGATGACAAAATGATTATTTCCAGATCCCTTTTGTTGCATCAGAAACACTGAAGGGAGGTTTTCCTTTATTGAAGCTCAGAGGACGTATTTGCCAAGTTTTTAAAGATTTTATTTTCCAGTGGTGTGTTGTGACCTATGGCCTCAATTGTAAAAGCACCAGTGCGGGCAAGGTATTTTTTTAAATGTATAGAACCAAATCTCACAAAGCATATGTGGGGAAAAAAAACCCAAAACTTTTTAAATCCATGTAGAATGATTTACATTGTAGCTCTTAAAGGCAAATTTTAAAAAGTGGCTTTTTAGGAGTTTTTTTTTTTTTTTAAATGATCCAGTATTAGCCTGGCATTTCTTTACTGGTAAAGTGTTCCAGATTTTTGGTGCATAGCAGCAAAAGGCCACCTCAGCACATTTATTTCAGTCTATCAACCCTTTTACCTATTTTCTTCAGGGAGAAATGGACAAACCCGGTAACAAACCTGATGAGTACAACTGTCGCACCTTAACATTAACACGCATACATAGATACACGCATGCACACAGACCCTCAACAGTGCCCTATGAATAATGTGCACAGCTGGTTAATCTATAGCATTTTAAAACCACACACAACTTGTCACTCTTAGCACTGCAAGAGACTTACTGTCAGTACGAACAAAATTAGATGTTTTAAATATATCTCCAACCTCAATATTTGGGTATAGGCCATTTATCAACCAAGAATGCCTTGCTTTATGTACTGTTTCCTACTATTGAATGAAGCTCATACACTCTGCCTTTAATAAACCTTGGCGCACGGAGTGTATGGCAAACGTCTGACTGCTCCAGGTGCCCTTAATTAAATGACCTTATTACCACTATCATTCTAAATATGAAGACAAAAGTGTAAAAAGTTAAACGTGGTGTGGTATCACATGAATAATACCAATAGAACATGGAATAATAGAAAATGAGATTGATGGTAAAGTCTGGATATGATCTTTAGGAAAAGCTTAAAAAGTAAAGATGTCAAGAATGATTGTCCCAGGCGGCTTGTGATCTAGCCCTCAACGTTGTTCAGATGGAAACTGCTACACATTGCTGGTGCCCTCTTCTGACTTTGTTCTGTTCTCTTCTGTTGCTCTTCAAATGAGGCATGTTTATTATAAAATTCTACACCGGGGCTTTGCAACACGTGATTGTTAGATATTCCAGTTGGCTGGCTGTCAATGAATGAATTCCCCCAAACTCTTTAATCTATTTGAGTATGTCCATTTTCCCCAATCTCCTGTCTCAAGCTGTAAACTGCTTTGGCAATTTCTAGTCCCACAGCAATTCCTGCTGTTACCAGATTGTAAAGTAGTCAAGATGCAGCTTCATAGCATGTCTTCCTTTCCCAAGCTATAAACCAATTTAGTCCTGGAGCAACAGATGTCACTGTGCTTTGATTACTACTATAATTCAGGAAAACAAATTGCCTTTAATGTTAACTGTCCACGTAAGTGACCTATATTTAAGTTCACCTGCTTTGTCTTGAGCTAAATACAATGAAAATATTACCCATATTTGCAGATTTTGCACAAAACTACTTCTAAAAGGCATCATTAAAGTCATAAGGTAATGTGTCTGAATTCTGTTGAAAATGCTATTTGGTGGAAAAAGACTGCTTTAAATTGTTTTCATGATGGCTCTGTCGTGGTCTGATGCTGTTTATAACTCCCCAAGGGATGGGGCAATATCATTAAAAATATTGTTGCCAGGTTCGTCGGTTACTTAAGACCAAAGGTTCCCAATCACTTGCCAAAATGTTTGTAGTAAGATTTCTTTTGAATTTTGGAATTTTTGGATTCTAAAATGTTCCATCCCAGAGGTCAGATTTATAAAAATTGCATAGACTCATGAAGAGGCTCAAACTGTGTGTTCAGTTTTCCATGATTAGTTTAAAGAAAATTTGATGGAAAAGCTTGAATATATTTACGACAACTCTGACCCATCTGTACTCAACATTTTGTAAAAAAAAATGGGAAATGATGACACCCTTGATCAAGCACAAAAATGCAGCCCAGCCGTGTAAACACCACTCACACACTGTTCATATCAATGAGCTGTTATTAGAATGTGTGTTGACGTGACAAACATGTTAAACCTCTAAAGCAAAGAGTATGTGTGATATATTATGTGAGTTCCATTTTAAGAGGGCCAAGGCTGCGTATCTTTTTCCTTTCAGTTTATATCTACCTGTTGTCATATCTCAGGATTGGAAACCAAAACGCAGTAAAAACTGAGGCCTGATTCAGTCACTGGGTACAGAAAGTTCTACTTTTCATTTCCTGCAGCCTTTTTGTAGGCTAATGGTTTGATACCAACAGGCACCTACCAGAGGTAGATATTCCTGTCTTGGTGGCCACTTCCACCAAGCTTTAGCACCATCTTACTTGCTCTGCTGGGAGCTATAAACAACTGATTAGGCACTCTTTTCAGTTTCTTTATGACTTGGGTGTACATGCTGTCGCAGGAGGCTGGGGGACAGACCCAGCCGGGATGCCTGTAAGGACCGGGAGGTGGCGTGTTTGTCCTCCAGGCCACAAGGGGGCAACCGCCCTGGATCAGGAGAGGGCCATGGAAGGGGAGCAAGGTGGCTCAAAGCCCACCGCCAGGGGGCGCCCCAAGTCTCAGAGAGCCCGGGAAAGGTGTACTTCCACCACACCCGAGAATATGGACGTCAATCCTTCCAAGGACACCCGGAGTGCTTCCGGGTGCTTTCCTGTCACTTCCGCCACACCAGGAAGTGTCGTCAGGCAGAGCACCTGGAGCCCATCCGGGTAAGAATAAAAGGGGCCGCTTCCCTCCAATCAGGGAGCTGGAGTCAGGAGTGGGAGCAGGACAAAGCTCCCGTGGAGAGAGGAAAAGGCGGCCCAGGGACAGTGAGAGAAAGGCCCGGGAGAAAGGTGATTGGGGCAAGAAGCACAGTGTGCTGTGCAGGACTGCGTTGTGTTGGTTGCAGAGAAAAATAAACATGAGTTTTATAAAGATGCGGTGTCTGTCTGGTGGTGTCTGGCCAAGTCTCACAATGCAAACAAAAAGGAAATTTGCAGCAGTGTACGGTTTTCCTGATGCAATCCTGGCAATTGATTGCACTCGTATGGCAATAAGGGCATCTAGTGAGAATGGTGCTGTTTTTGTTAACCATAAGGAGCGACTTTCCATTAACGTGCAAATCCTCTGTGATGCCAAGATGAGATTGATGAATATAGTGGCTTGGTTGGCTGGGTCGGCCCATGAGTCATTTATTTTGAGGTAAAGTAAGTGTTAATCTGATAACTTGCTGATGGTACTGTACATGATGATTGTGATTTATAAAAGTAAGTTGCCTAAAAATGTGCATATGCTAGGTTTTATAAAGCTGACTAGCAGGAGTACCCAGCGTTGCCTGGGAATCTATAACTGGTGAATTTCCAAAATGAAAGAAACAGAACATAGAAATCGACCATCATTGACATTGATTGACATTTTAGTGTAATAGTTAATATAAGTGGTCATTTTAGAGGATTTGGATACACTATATTTTTTGTTTTTGTCTTGGAGTTCAGAAAATGAACAAATTGTGAGGATTGCCTCTATAGAACATGCAACGTAGAGTTGTCCGTGTGAAAAGTATGGATTTTCCAAATTGATGCCTTTAACTTTGAGTGACTGCCCTTCAGCCTTATTATAGATGTTTGAAATCAAAGGGTAACTCATTTGGAATCAGCGGAATTCTTGGTATGAAAACATCTTGACGTCTTGCGCAATGTTTGAGACGACCTTGAAATAGACTTTTTTGTGGCATTAGAAGTGGATTTTCTAATACTATGTCTTTTTTTTGGTGGCATGGGTATATTAGCGAAATGCAGGACAATTAAAATGTGTCACATGGTATTGCGTACGGAATAAGCACCAGAGTGAGATGAATGTACGTTATTTACAATACGTAGGAAACCAAACAAATAGCACCAGTCAGTCAGAAAGACCAAGACTGAAATCTTACTGTGAGTCGGAAAGCGAGCAAATAGCACCACAAATACGGAAAGCCAGTCACGCGCACTGGTCCGTTCACGTTTTACATCTATACGGCAGTTCCCCTGCACGCGATGAAAGTTGTCGGCTTTCTCATACTTGAGAAACATTGGTAAAGAGGGATGCACAGAGACCAAACGTGCTACTAGATGGTGCCGCCGTTAACGTCTGTTGCAACGTGCGGTCATTTTGTCGATGATAAGTACGGAGATGTGTGGCGAACGTTGTGTCGATCAACTGGTCCTGCGCTTCACCAAGGACATTGTTCCCAACCAAACATACCCCATGATCTCATCCTGCTCACAAAGAAGCCCCATGCCCAGTTTGGTGGTGATCGGACGCCCGGTGCAGATTTGTATGGAGGACAAACAAACATAGACTCTGCTTTATATATTAGATTTGTACATATTTTTCAGTTTTTTGGTGTATGAGTATTTTGAGGTTTTTATTCAGATCCCTGTAGTTTTACAGGGGTGTGATCAAGGGTTTACCCTGCAGTTATTGGAAATAAAATGCTGTGGTCCACTTTGGGTGTGGAGGAAAAAAATAAGATCTCTACATTTTTTACACATCCAAGCACCAAGCTTAAAGTGGTAAGGCGGTCTTTGCTATTATGCATAAAAGCTCAGGAATCTTTTTGTTTTTTCATAACTTCAGTTTATTCCTACTATTCACACACCAGAATAGAATTAACATAGAACTACAGTACCATTCTCTTCAGTAAATCTTCAATCAATTATTAATTTTTACTTTTCCCCATTTTATTTTCCGCTCCTAAACACCACCCCCAACTGATCAAAATCCTGTGCCTGTGAAGGCTGACTGAAAGCAGATACCCCAACGTGTCACAAGACATCCATCCATCCATCCATTTTCCAACCCGCTGAATCCGAACACAGGGTCACGGGGGTCTGCTGGAGCCAATCCCAGCCAACACAGGGCACAAGGCAGGAACCAATCCCAGACAGGGTGCCAACCCACCACAGAACACACACAAACACACGCACACACTAGGGCTAATTTAGAATTGCCAATCCACCTAACCTGCATGTCTTTGGACTGTGGGAGGAAACCGGAGCGCCCGGAGGAAACCCACACAGACACGGGGAGAACATGCAAACTCCACGCAGGGAGGACCCGGAAAGCGAACCCAGGTCTCCCAACTGCGAGGCAGCAGCGCTACCCACTGTGCCACCGTGCCGCCCGTCACAAGACATACCAAGTCAAATCCTCTAAGATGAAGCCTTAAAAAAAAAAAAATAAATAAATAATGAACGTATTAAGAACAAGGTCCACAGGGGGCTGGGTGGCCTTTTTGTCTGGAACCTATGGAGATTTTTTTTTCAACATATTAACTGGAGTTTTTAAAAGATTCTTCTGTACGCCGCGGCCATCTGACCTTACATGTTATGAAGCATTTTGAGTTACATCCTTTGCATGAAAATGTACTATAGAAATAAACACTGCTGTTCATGTAGGTGGGCTGCAAGTGTGCATCTGATGTCTTCAATGCAATGGAAAAGTTCTTCATTAGTGCAGTGCACATTAAGTTTTTTTTCCATAACAGTTGGGCCCCATCCATACTCCTAAGTTATTGCAAGGAGACATAAAATATCAATTGTATTTGTTTCATTTTTATAAGTGTGTTGTTTGACCTTTTACGTGTATTAGGCTTGCATTAAGCTGACAGCTTAAGGGCCCAGTTGACCGACTCATAGCCCCTATGAGTCATGGACATTCTGACTCATAGCCCCTTCCCCATCCCCTGATACCATATCATACTACACCATACACAACATGGAATAATTAAGGTGGAGCGTTCAGAAGAGGTTGGTGGTTTCAACGTTCTGACAAGCCAAATATTACAATGCCTGTTGCCGAGGGGTGAGAGACTTAGTCTGGACTAGAGCCCACCATCTCTCAGATGGTGCACACAAATTCCCAGTCAAGCTAGTGCCTTATTGGGTAGGACCAGCAAAAGTAATTAAATGCATAGGGCCAGTTAAGGGGACAGGAACAGATGTCAAAACTGACATAACACATGTGGATAACGTCTGACCATTCTATGGGCCTCCCTGGTTCACAAATGGGGGTGGGGATTTGTAGCAGGGCTTCATAAAATGTCAGTCGTGCTTGTTTAATGTTTATAGGTGCTGTGTTTGTCTGAACTTTTTTGTGTATAAAAACCATATACCTGAAAAAGAGTTTTCTCGCTGCATCTATACGGTCATCACCAATTATGATGCTTGACCCTTTTGGATGTGGGGTTTACTGTTAGTTCCAGGTTGCATACATTGTAAGCTAGGACTGTGCGTTTGAAGAAAAAGAAGGAAAGAGAAGCATTGAGAAAAGCTGTGATCCTGTGAACTCTGCTATTTTTTCACCAGAGGGAAAAAACCACAGATCATCACTGTTCAGCAAGTTACATACGGCAGTAAGGGATTCAGGACTTTCCATCATCCACCTCTCAGGGCTGTCGGATTGCTATCAGAACTTGCTGTTGAGACTATTTTGGTTCATACTTCTTAATAGCCCTGTTTGAATTGTACTGTGCTGTCATTTCATCATTTGAGACTCGACCAACTTTCATGTATTACTCAATCTCTGCAGTTTCTGTGGTTTCATACTGGACTTTGTGTGTATATAAATGTTTGTTTTTGTAATATATATATATTTTCTAATTAACATATATATAGAGACAGGTCGGTTCCATTTTGATTCTTTTTCGCTATCACTGTATACATTTGCAATTGCTTCAGGATAGGGGAATTTGGGTATATTCAGTATGTGTGTTATATTTCATCCTCTGCCAATATATTCATTTTACACATGCTGGACATTTTACCTTTGACTAATTTTTTGGGTTTTTTTTTCAGCAGCTGGGGAGCTTAAGTTTTTTGGTGTGTCCGGTCTTTTCTCCCACTTAGCCACAGCAGGTAACTTTCCGCATTCTGTGTATGAGTGCGGTTGATACAAAGTTTTCTTTCAAAAATGCAAACTTTCGTCTCTGTTTTCAACTTTCATTGACATATTGATGGCGTTTTAAACCAAAAAAAAAAAACCAAATACTTACAAATGCTCTCCAAAGCCGGAGACTTTCCAAACCACCAGAATTGTGTTTTCAGAATGGAAAGCCAAAAATGAAGATTTTTGAAAACGCAAAGCCCGTTGTGCTGTGGTTGGTGCATGCTTATTAAATTCCCCTTCCTGATTGGATCCAACTCATTACAATGTCTCATTCCTTGATTGATCACCTTACATCGATGAAAAACATATGCTAACATAGCTGGCTTATAAGAGCTGCTTTCAATGACACTTGTTGTGTTGCTTACCTATATGCGTTTAAAATGCATTTTGTGCAACTTTTAGAAATTGTGCTCAAGTGAGTACTCACACTGCATGATAGAGTTCATGTGTATGTTCAGTCTTATTGACATGCCGCAACGCGCAGACTGTACTTGTACAATGCACACTCACTGTGGTCACTGTATAATGAATTTTTGGGAATTTGATGGCAACATCAGAAAATTGACTTGAGACTCACACTACAGGACAACTGACTGCAATTTCTGATAAAACTTATTCTTCCAGTCATGCAACAGCCCAACCGTGGGAGACAATTGGGCATCACAACAACTTTACTATGCAATTGAAATAACATGGTCATGATCTGATGTTGTTTAATTTATAACAGTCATCAAGGGGACAGGACAATATCATTAAAAATATGTTGCATGACACTGTGCATTTCAATCAATTTTGTTGCCAGGTTCTTCGGTTACTTGAATTTTAAGACCATAGGTTCCCAGTCACTTGCCAAAATGTTTTTGTTGAATTTTGGAATTTTTGGATTCTAAAATGTTACATCCCAGGGGTCAGATTTATAAAAATTGCATAGACACAAGAAGAGTTTGTAATTTATATATATTTTCTAATTAACATATACAGTTAGGTCCATAAATATTTGGACAGAGACAACTTTTTTCTAATTTTGGTTCTGTACATTACCACAATGAATTTTAAATGAAACAACTCAGATGCAGTTGAAGTGCAGACTTTCAGCTTTAATTCAGTGGGGTGAACAAAATGATTGCATAAAAATGTGAGGCAACTAAAGCATTTTTAACAAAATCCCTTCATTTCAGGGGATCAAAAGTAGTTGGACAATTGACTCAAAGGCTATTTCATGGGCAGGTGTGGGCAAGTCCGTTGTTATGTCATTATCAATTAAGCAGATAAAAGGCCTGGAGTTGATTTGAGGTGTGGTGCTTGCATGTGGAAGATTTTGCTGTGAACAGACAACATGCAGTCAAAGGAGCTCTCCATGCAGGTGAAAGAAGCCATCCTTAAGCTGCGAAAACAGAAAAAACCCATCTGAGAAATTGCTACAATATTACGAGTGGCAAAATCTACAGTTTGGTACATCCTGAGAAAGAAAGCAAGCACTGTCAACTCAGCAACGCAAAAAGACCTGGGGCCTTATGTATAACGCCATGCGTAGAACTCACACTATAACATGGCGTAAGCACAAAAGCGGGAATGTGTGTACGCACAGAAAAATCCAGATGCAGGAATCTGTACGTACGCAAACTTTCACGTTCTTCCACTACATAAATCCCGATCAGCGTGAAAAGTAACGTATGTGCACGCGCCTTCTGTCCCACACCAACTCCTCCCAGAATTACGCCTCTTTGAATATGCAAATCAATATAAATAGCCTTCTGTGAAAAGACAATGGGAAAAGCACAGGGGAAAATAAAAGAATTTCAGCGAATACCAAGTGGTGGCAAAGGAAAAACGTACTATTTGTTGGTTTAAACAGTGGTATAATCAACAAAAGGAAGTTGATCGAGTGACAGAGTGTCGGAGAAACTTGAAGGCTCAAGTTCACAAAGTTGCACAGTGCCCGAAATAAAAAAGAAATCACATATCAAAGTCGCCGTGAAAAGGCGAGTCGTAGCCCACCATCTGTCATATGAAAGCGTATTAGGGTACAGACAAAAAAATAGGCACACAGTGGGAAAAAAGCACGAAATGTCAACTTTAATCTCGAAATTTCCACTTTAATCACGTAGTTTATTTTGCCATTAAAGTAGAGCTTCATAAACTTCATCTTAAAATCGTTTATTTTACTAGTTTCTCAAGTAGCATGTTAAATGCTTTGTTCTGTATTTGATCTTCTATGTACTCTACATGTATGAATCACTACCTGCTTCTTAAACAGGCTTTCTCTTTCTCCGACAGGACACATAATCCATTACATTCGTGATATTACAGCTCTCTGAATAATTAAAATACTGAGATGTATACGTGATATCTTTTTCATGATTATAGGAATGAAAGCATGTTATTAAACATGGGAACACGGTGGAGCAGTGGTTGTTCATGTCTCACGCAAGAGGCTTGCGGCGCCATACGCGACCTTCGATGAAATAATTTATTACAGAAGTACTGTCTCTTTCAAACGTACTAACCTCCAATTCCTGTCCTTACTTTTCTTTCTCCAAAAACCCAATCGCCACACAATCAGCTATATAGACATGAAGCCACCTGTAAGCTTAAAACGCCAATTCTTCAAAGCTTTTAAGGAACATTGAAATATCTTCGTAGTACATGTTTAATTATTATATCCATCTATCCTTCCAGTGTCGCGTCAGCACTAGCAAGAATACAACGCAATGCAGGAACAATCCCTGAACTAGCTAGCACTGCGGCACTGTGTCCTCACATGTTTAATTATTAACAATAAAGATTATTTAAATGAAGTTAAAGTTTTATCTGTATAATATAATCAACATATTTTGCTGCATTTCATCTTAAAAATGATATCGTCATCATATGTAAATACGCACTTCATAAAGTGGCGCAGGTTATGCAATATTATAACTGTAGTGCAAGTTTACAGTGAGGTGATTGTACTTATAAGTACAAACAGTTCTACAAGGAGCACTTGATGGACTGATTGAGTGCGTTTAGAGTTCTTGGGATGAAACTTGTTCTAAACCGCGAAGTCCGTACAGGGAAGTCTCTGAAGTGTTTTGCCTTGGCTCAGGCAGCGTCTGCTTCATGCTGTGTACCGATAATTCTCTTTCCAATCAGCTGCTGCTGTAATTCCCCACTCAGATACAGTGATATAAATACTCCGAGTGGTGCAGTGAGAGTAATATGGAAAAAGATAATCTGCTGTGGCAACCCTTAACGGGAGCAGCTGAAAGAAGAAGAAGATGCAATGAGAGTTATAACGCTAAAGCAGTTATGGTATTTGGAATACTATGGCTATTCCCTGGACCATTATATTGCTGCAGGTTAATTACAATCAGATGCATTACACTAATAAACAATATGCAGTTAGTTTCAATGTATTTATAAAGCCACGTCAGGAATGTGGAGCTAAAAAAGAAAGGGTGACCACACAGGAACAGTAGCACTGCTTTGACGCTGGGTGCCGCCAGTCTGCAAAACCGAGCGGAGAAATTGTGTACGCCAAGGTATGAGTTACCGTGGAAATGTGCGTGGCTTTACGCCAAGTTTAGGGTTTATACATCACGATTTGAGCGTGGAAACGTTCATACGCAACATTTCTGTGCGTACGCACCGTTAATACATGAGGCCCCTGGACATCCACGGAAGACAACAGTGGTGGATGATCACAGAATCATTTCCATGGTGAAGAGAAACCCCTTCGCAACAGCCAACCAAGTGAACAACACTCTCCAGGGGTTAGGCGTATCGATATCCAAGTCTACCATAAAGAGAAGACTGCATGAAAGTAAATACAGAGGGTGCACTGCAAGGTGCAAGCCACTCATAAGCCTCAAGAATAGAAAGGCTAGATTGGACTTTGCTAAAGAACATCTAAAAAGCCAGCACAGTTCTGGAAAAACATTCTTTGGACAGATGAAACCAAGATCAACCTCTACCAGAATGACGGCAAGAAAAAATTATGGAGAAGGCGTGGAACAGCTCATTATCCAAAGCATACCACATCATCTGTAAAACACGGTGTGGGCAGTGTGATGGCTTGGGCGTGCATGGCTGCCAATGGCACTGGGACACTAGTGTTTATTGATGATGTGACACAGGACAGAAGCAGCCGAATGAATTCTGAGGTGTTCAGAGACATACTGTCTGCTCAAATCCAGCTAAATGCAGTCAAATTGATTGGGCGGCGTTTCATGATACAGATGGACAATGACCCAAAACATCCCAGGAGTTTATTAAAGCAAAGAAGTGGAAAATTCTTGAATGGCCAATTCAGTCACCTGATCTTAACCCAATTGAGCATGCATTTCACTTGTTGAAGACTAAACTTCAGACTGAAAGGCCCACAAACAAACAGCAACTGAAAGCCGCTGCAGTAAAGGCCTGGCAGAGCATTAAAAAGGAGGAAACCCAACATCTGGTGATGTCCATGAGTTCAAGACTGTCATTGCAAAGGGTTTTCAACCAAGTATTAGAAATGAACATTTAATTTCCAGTTATTTGTCCAATTACTTTTGAGCCCCTGAAATGAAGGGATTGTGTTAAAAAAATGCTTTAGTTGCCTCACATTTTTATGCAATCGTTTTGTTCACCCCACTGAATTAAAGCTGAAAGTCTGCACTTCAACTGCATCGGAGTTGTTTCATTTAAAATTCATTGTGGTAATGTACAGAACAAAATTAGAAAAAAGTTGTCTCTGTCCAAATATTTATGGACTTAACTGTATATATATATATATATAACTGTATATATAACTGTATATATATATATATATATATATATATATATATATATATATATATATATATATATATATATATATATATATATAGGTCGGTTCCATTTTGATTCTTTTTCACTATCACTGTATACATTTGCAATTGCATCAGGATAGGAGAATTTGGGTATATACAGTATGTGTATTATATTTTATCCTCTGCCAATATATTCATTTTACACATACTAAACATTTTACCTTTGACCAATTTGGTTTTTTTTTTTCATCAGCTGGGGAGCTTAAATTTTTTGATGTGGCCATGTCTGGACTTTGCTCCCAAGACTGCTTTGAGTAGTGAGAAAAGCGCTATATAAATGTAAAGAATTATTATTATTATTTAGCCATAGCAGGTAACTTTCCACATTCTGAGTGTGAGTGCGGTTGATACAAAGTTTTCTTTCAAAAATGCAAACATTTGACTTGAGACTCACACTGCAGGACAACTGACTGAAATTTCTGATACAACTAACTCTTCCAATCATGTGACTGCCCAACCGTGAGAGACAATTGGGCATCACAACAACTTTTAATATGCAAATGAAATAACAGCCAATGAAACTGAACTTTGAGCCAACTCAGAAAAATCAGTTGTTGAATGCAAATCATGATAAAAAGTGTGCACAGCATATGCTCAGTTTAAGACATCAATACTGCAGACATGCCCATTGTAGCAGATGATTATGTCATATGCATTTTTAGGCCTTTTAGTATGGATAAAAATACTTTGGTATGCGATAAATCCTAGTGTGGATAGAAATTGTTTTCATTTAAAAAATGGTAGTGTGAATATAGTCTCTGTTTGTTTATCATCAGCAAGTGTGTCGTATTTTACGATCCTGGATACGTGGATGAAGAAAATGGATAAAACAATACAGCATAACTCCTGCAAAGATCCACAGTCATAGAGTTTAACTTGTGTAGAAATTATATCCTAAAATGCATTTTTAGATAAATATTTGCAATTGTCTTTAGTATAATTTAACATACAGTTGAAGTCAGAAGTTTACATACACTTTAGGGTGAATTCTTTAAAACTCTCTTAATAACCCCTTCACAGATTTTATACTAACAAACTATAAATTTGGCATATTGTTTACGACATCTACTTTGTTCAGAGAAAAAGTAATTTTTTCCAGCAATGTTCACAGACAGATTATAATTTAACTTGTTATTGACCATATTACAGTTCCAGTGGGTCACAGTGTGTCTTTACACAGAAAATGATGTAAAGCCTTTAGACAATTAGCTTCTTTTTTTAAAATTTTTTTATTGATTTTATTGAAATCACACAACATTCCATACAAATAGATCAATTTTCCAAGAATAGGATTAAAAACAAATCAACCCCCACCCCTGAGAAAGAGAGCATGTGCAGCAGAATAAAACTTAAACCTAGTAAAAATAATCAAATAGATAAATTAATAAGTGAATATAGATAAATGGAGTAGAAAAAGAAAAAAAAGAGAATAGGGAGAGAATCTGTTTCCTCAGTGCTTTAAAAGCTTATTCTAAAATGTAATTAATTATATCAGGTTTGGAAAAATTTCTGCAAAGATCCTCTAAGTGAGAATTTTATTTTTTCCAATTTCAAATAATATATAACATCAGTTACCCACTGACTTAAAAGAGGAGAGTTAGGATTCTTCCAGTTGAGCAAGATAAGTCTACGTGCCAATAGTGTAGTAAAGGCAATTACAGTTTGTTTGTCCTTCTCCACTTTAAGCCCATCTGGAAGTACACCAAACACAGCTGTTAATGGCTTAGGAGGGATTGTGACACCAAGGCTGTCTGATAGGCATTTAAAAATTTTGGTCCAGAATGATGTTAATTTGGTGCAGGCCCAGAACATGTGACCCAGTGAGGCTGGAACTTGATTGCAGCATTCGCAGGTTGGATCTTGCCCTGGAAACATTTTGGACAATTTTAAGTGAGACAGATGTGCTCGATATATAATTTTGAGTTGAATAATTGTATGCGGGCGGCATGGTGGCGCAGTGGGTAGTGCTGCTGCCTCGCAGTAAGGGGACCTGGGTTCGCTTCCCGGGTCCTCCCTGCGTGGAGTTTGCATGTTCTCCCTGTGTCTGTGTGGGTTTCCTCCAGATGCTCTGGTTTCCTCCCACAGTCCAAAGACATGCAGGTTAGGTACATTGGCGATTCTAAATTGTGCTTGGTGTGTGTGTGTGCGCCCTGCGGTGGGCTAGTGCCCTGCCTGTGGTTTGTTTCCTGCCTTGCACCCTGTGTTGGCTGGGATTGGCTCCAGCAGACCCCCGTGACCCTGTAGTTAGGATATAGCGGGTTGGATAATGGATGGATGGATAATTGTATGCTTTGCACATATGGAGCTCGAGTGAATTCTCTGCATTGCTACCTTCCACTCCTTTTCAATGTACTTTTCTGCATCAATGCTGCCATCTCAGAAATATAAATTTCCTTTGACAAGGGCACTGACACAACACCTTACCACGACAGACCCTGGTTTTTGGATTTGTTGCTGATAACAGTCTGGATGGTCCTTTTCGTCTTTAGTCCGGAGTACACAGCATCCATTTCTTCTGAAAAAGATCTGGAATACTGATGCATCTGACCACAATATATGTTTTCACTGAGTGATGGTCCATCCCAGATGCCTCTGAGCCTGGAGAAGTTAATGCTGCTTCTGGACATGGTTAACATAAGGCTTCTTTTATGCACATTAAAGTTTTAAGTGGCATTTGTTCATCTTAGGCTTGTACCCTTGTCCTTTAGGCAATGAAATTTCTCCAGATTCCTTGAATTGTTTAATGATAATATGCAATGTAGAGGGTGAAGTATGCAAATTCCTTCCAACCTTTCTTTGAGGAACATTTCAATAATTTTCTCAAACATTTGTTGACAAACTGATCCTCTGCCCATCTTTGCTCCTCAAAGACTCAGCCTTTCGTGGATACTGCTTTTGTCATGATTACAATAACCTGTCTAAATCACCTTTTTGAAATCACATCATTATTTAATTATTTTACCTTATTCTGGCCCAAATTTATCCCGTCCCAACTCTTTTGGAATGTGTTTGCCAGCCTGAAATGAGGGAATGGATGTATATTAACAAATGAAATGAAGCTGACCAGAGAAAACATGAAATATCTTGGGTTCATGCTATCTGCATTGAAATAAATGTCAAAGTAAATTTAAGAATCACTGCATATATATATATATATATATATATATTTAATTTACATGTTCTATACCATCTCAATTTTTTCTGATCTGGTGTTGTAGGAAGGTTAGAGGTCCTGCATATAAGCTGACAGCAACTAAAGGATCGAGAATCAAAAATATTTTTTTTATTGAATTGAAGTAGTTCATTGTGTATTTTAAGATGGTAAGACATTTTTATATTATTTTTAATAATTTGGAAGAAAATACCCATATTTCAATAAAGAAATGGCATCCCTTACAAAGTTTAAAATATACCTAAGCAAATACATAAATAGACTAAAAATACATAAAGGTGGAGCATGATGTAGGACTTTAGAGGTTTTCTATAATTGTACTCTGCTTACATAACTGGGATTCTCACAGAACCAACCTTGAGATTTGATAACAATGTCTGAAGCATTCACTGCGCAGTGAGAAAATGCAAAAGATAAAGCCAACACATTCTTTTCGCCTGTCTGGATGAGAAGAAGGGTGTGGATGCCGGATGAGCCCCCCAGTTGTTATTTTAAAAAAATCTCTATCTTTCTCTCCAAGTATTCTTGCTTTGCTTGAGAACACGTAAACTGCAAGAAAAGAACACACCTGAGAGTGGAATGGTCATCAGCATATTTACTACTTTTTCCTGGACTGATTTAAAGCACCCAGGCTCTGTCATTCTATGTATGTCAATATACAGTATCTGCTGTCATTGGTGTTAATGCAAACAAATGTAATTTACAAATAAAAACTTAAAATGCAGTACTTTTGTCTAATTATCAGCAGCATTGCTGAGAGGCTAGATTGTCCATTTCTTGTCTAGCTGTGGCCCCATAAGGGCACTTGATAATGCTTTGGTGAATCGTATTGGTGGTAAAACCGGGTTGAAGTAAAAGTTTGACACAACATTAAAACCACTGACAAGTAAAGTGAGGAACATTGATTATCTTGTTACAATGGAACCTATCAAGGGGTGAGATATGTTAGCCAGCAAATGAACAGTCAGTTCTTGAAGGTGATATATTAGAAGTAGGAAAAATGGGCATGCATAAGGATCTGAGTGACACTGACAAGAACCAAATTGTCATGTATAGATGACTGCATCAAAGCATGTCCAGAACAGCTGGTTTTGTTGGGTGTTCCAAGTTTGCAGTGGTTAGTACCTACCAATAATGGTTTAGGAAAGGATAACCAGTGGACCAATGACAGAGTCATGGGTGCTCAAGGCTCACTAATGCACATGTGGAGTGAAGGCTAGCACATCCAGCCCGATCCCACAGAAGAGCTATTGTAGAATATATTCTTGAAAAACCTAATGCTGGCCATGAGCGAAAGATGTCAGAACATGCAATGCAGACCGGTCAGAGTGGCCATGCTGCTGAAAGCACCCACAATGGGCACGAAAGTGTCAGAACTAGACCATGCAACAATGGAGGAAGGTAGTCTGGTCTGATGAGTTCCAATTTCTTTTTGATCATGTGGAAGGCTGGGTGCACGTGAATTGTTTGCCTGTGGAAAACATGGCAGCAGTGTGCACTATGGGAAGAAAGCAAGATGGGAGAGACAGTGTGATGGTCTGGGCAATCGTTTGCTGGGAAATCTTGACTCCTTTCATTCATGTGGATGTTACTTTGACATGTATTACCTACTTACTGTGCCTAAAGATTGTTGCAGACCATGTTCACCCCTTAATGGCAGTGACCTACTTCTGTATGATAATGCACCCTCCCACACTGCAAAATTTGTTGAGGAATTGTTTGAAGAAGGTGACAGAAAGTTTATGGTGTTGACTTAGCCTCCAATTCCCTAGGTCTCAATCCAATTGAGCATCTGTGAGATGATCTGGAAAAACAAGTCCTACCCATGGAGGTCCCACTTTGTAACATACAGGACTTTAATAATCTGCTGAAACCGTCTTGGCGCCATATACCACAGGACACCACAGGACACGTTTGGAGGTCTTGTGGAGTCCATGCCTTGATGGGTCAGAGCTATTTTAGTGACACAATATTAGGTAGGTGGTTTTAATGTTTTGGGTGACTGATGTATAATTGTGTGGCACAGGTAAACCAAAATAACAAAAAGATGACTTTCCATATTAATGCAGGGTGGTTTATGGATGTTCTTTTTCTGACCCATCACCTTAGACTAATGTAGTAACCTAGTTAGGAGTACATAGCCCTGAAGATCATTACGACTCACAAATTTTTCCCTACCATGCCATTGTTACAGTTTTAGAGGGGGCTCTGTACGCCTGTACAAAGTATTTCAGTTAATTTTACAAAATTGCTTACATAATAATTATGTTAATTAGAAATGGGATAAATTAATTAAACTATTAACAGTAATCAGTATGTGTGTTTGAACTTGAATTAACTTGAAATCATGTAAGTTATTATAAATAAACAGCAGTATTAAATATATTAATATTTCTGTAAAAAACAGTGTAACGCATATATTATATGAAAATTTAGGCTAGGAGTGAATGATAAATATGTCCCAGAGATCATTAAATTTTCAGTTCATGGTCTTACGAATCACCCAGTATGTTCATTAAAGAGAGCACAATCATAAGTTTGGTATCACTTAATACCTGGCCAGCCTATTTTGAGGCACAAAGCCAGCATCCTCAAAACAGAACTCTTCTTTGGCAAATCAATACTTTAAAGGCCAAGGCTGCTTTCAGAATTTGATGTCCCATCACTTTCTTGTGTTTTATTTTTTCTATACCTGCTCATTTACAAGTTGTTTTAAATTGGGGCTGAAATCACTAACACACTAAAGTCACAAAAAGCCTCATTCACAATTACTCATCTTGACTCTGCCAAGTATAATAAGCTGGAAGTTGCTCAGCAATAAACCATAACTTTTAGTGTTGTGGGACTTTTTAGTGTTGTGGGACTGTTGTGAATGCATACACTTTCTTTATAAGCATCACTGTGAAGGTAATTTAAAGTGATTCTGAGGATTTCACAATTACTGGTCTAAATATATGAGTGTAGCTTACATTGCACTGTTCTAAGCATTTTCAGCTGATGAGGATTTTTTTCTCTCACTCTTTCTCTCCACCCTTCTAATGTCTGTCTATTTTACATACCATTGCCTGGAACTTTCATTATTCTCTGGAATGCTTTGAATCATGAGCCGTGTATTCCAGCCTCTTTAACAATCAGGATGTAATATTGACAGTGACAGGTGTTATCTTGTTCCCAGAATGCCTTACTATCTACAACCTTCTGAACAAATATGGGTCAGAAAAGAGGGGGTATAAATAGCGGCAGATATTAAATGATGGAGTAGAAGGGAGCCAAAATATATTTAAAAGACTGAGTGAAAGGGAAATTCTGGCAATACCTACAAAAGACTGAAAGGCTTATAATTTGAGGCCTGCGTGTCAGTGTACCTAGTAATGGACTAGGGTGCCGTTCAGCACTGCTTTGTGCTTTACGGCTTTGGCCTTGAAAGGCTTGTACTGAATAACATGATTTATGAAAATGGTGGATAAAGTTTGTTTTCAGTTCATTCTGCTCCCAACATGCTCTTTGCACAGTAATGAAAGTAATCATTCCTCTACAATTAGTTACAGTTGTTCTTTTCAGAATGTTCTGGCTTGTACTTGGGCAAGGAGCACCTTTACATAAGTCACTTCGTTAACTGTGTCAATAGCTCATCTCTAAAGCATTTTGCATTATTTTAATGCAACAGTCTGGAAATTAAATGAAGTACATTACTTTATGGCAAAGCAATATATTTAATTAGAGATGCCAGAGTCCCACTGTGAGACTGCAATAATAAAGTAAACATGAACAAGGTATTTTGTAGGAGGTGTTCTTCACAGGATGAGTTTGGTTTGTTTCAACTCAAAATGATTTCTTCACAAACATAGTATATATTGCGAAATGAAACGCCTTGACACAGGAAAAAGGTTTAGAGCAGCCACCCATATACTTGAATAAGGTTGCAAAAAGTGAAGATTGGTGATAGATAGATAGATAGATAGATAGATAGATAGATAGATAGATAGATAGATGGATGGATGGATGGATGGATGGATGGATGGATGGATGGATGGATGGATGGATGGATAGATAGATAGATAGATAGATAGATAGATAGATAGATAGATAGATACTTTATTCATCCCAAGGGGAAATTCACAGTGCAGTAGTGTACAGATTGAGTCCAAAACAGAGCTGAATTCACAGAAGGAAGCTTGTCTGGCTTTTACGGCAGGTAGGCGGAAGTGACGTCAGCAGGTCCAGAACTGGAAGTGATGTCATCAGGCGCAGGCAGAATTTCCCATTTTTGGTCTGCAGGGAAAAAAAGGAAAGGTTTATTGTACCCCGCCAACCCCTGGCCTGGCATGGAATTACCTTCTTTTGGTCCTTCTAGCTGCCTCCCATCCGCATGTGTGTGACAATTTGCATTTGCCACACAAAATTATGTTCTAAACTTAAGTGTTTAATATAAATTTTAAAGAATATTTTGTCTAGTCTTGCGCTTTACAATGGAGTATGAAACACCACCAGAAGATAAAAACCTAGAAACTTATCAAATACATCCTCTGAGTTTCAACAAAAGATAACTTGCCTTTTATGTTTTTGACGTACATTTGTGACCTAAAACGGGTCTAGAAATAATAATTTTATTACATGTTCCTGGTACTATTTTTATTTAGGTAAGGAATGTGTTCTATTCACTTGTGTGAGTTCTCACTTAAATATGGAAGTACATCAAAACAAAACCAGTCAAGCAGAATCAAGCAGGTTAATGTGGAAGGAGACAAGGGCTAATAGTGTTTACAGCCAATCTTCCTTTAAAAATCTCATAATTGTGTTGGTTTATTTTTTGTTCAAAAATGGTATGTATAAAAGCTGTTTTACAATGTGTGTGTGACTGCAAGATACTCAACAACTGTGTTGGCTGAAAAAAATGATGTATTCAGTACATTTTTGCATGTCAAATACAAATGTTAGTGTTACCATGTTTGTGAAGAAATAACTTTGACTTGAAAACTACTGTAGTTATCCTTTAATATCCTACAGCTGTTAGATGGATGAGGGCTGGGTAGGAATCTTCTGAGACAGAGCATCTGTATACTAAATGACAAATCTGACCCCTCGGACTGGGGGCACTGGACAAAGAGAGAGAGAGAGAGGGTTTCGGTCTTTCCCCCACTTAGCAGCCAAACTAAACATTCTTTGGTTTCATGTTCTCTCCGGTTGACGTTTATGGTTAAGGCGCCACTGGAAATGCTGACCAGTCAAAACAGGGCAGTGCAGGTCATTGCATGACACTGTGACTTCCAAATATGCACTCCCCTCAAGGGCAGATTATTGACAAAAGCATATGGTGTAATGGAATAGTACATACTTTTTAAAGATTAATATGCACAAAGAAAATATTTTACATTATAAAAATCCCAACAAAGGGTATATCATTTTAAACACCAGACTTAGTATGAATTAACTAATTTTTGTTGAATGAAGTATTACATTTTAGTGACCATGTTGTTCTTAGTGTAATACACTCCCCAATAGAGCTGGGTCCTGCCTTGTGCTAAAGTTTCTTGGAAGCCTATAATGGAATAAATGAGTTCAGAAACGGATGTATGAATGAGTTAAACAGAAAATGAAAGCATGTATTCCAACACATCAAGTTAAAATTACAACCCCTCTTTCTTTTTTCCTCTTTTTTTTCTTTCATTCCTCTTCCTATATCTGTCACTGATATGGGTGTTAAAATGGATTCTCAACTCACTTTTGACACCCATATTAAATATCTTTGTCAATCTTCTTTTTATCATCTCAAGAACATTGCTAAACTCCGGCCTATACTTACCCTGGCGGATGCAGAGAGGCTTGTTCATGCCTTTGTCTCCTCCAGGTTGGATTATTGTAATGCGATTTTTATCGGGATTCCTGGTAAGAGTATCCAGAGACTCCAGTATATCAGGGTGCGAAAGTATTTTTTTTTATTACTTTATTTTACTCTGTAGCACTTTGAGATTGTTTATATAAAGTGCAGTATAAATAAAATTTATTATTATTATTATTATTATTTTAACTTTTTAACTATTTAATGATTGGGTTAGAGCTGAGAAAAAAAAGAAATGGTATGAAAGTAACTGAATGCAAGCGATCACTGATGTGAAAGGTAGCAGGATGCTAGAAAGGGCAATATTGGTCTAGCTGACCATCTCTACCAAGATCCACGCCTTTAATGACCTCTTGGGCACAGCCATCAGCAGTGTGTCTGTTTGTGGAGAGAGTGTCGACTCTTCCTATGAAGTCAGTAGACAGAGTGGGAGATCATGGGGGGTCATGAGGCCGCTGCAAAGGGGTGTGTGGCGCTCCCGATATCTATGGAAAAGGACGAAGGTCCAAGTCTTTAGAGTCCTGGTGCTTCCTGTCTTACTATTTGGTTGTGAGACATGGACGCTATCCAATGACCTGAGACGAAGACTGGACTCCTTTGGTACTGTGTCTCTCTGAAAAATCCTTGGGTACCGTTGGTTTGACTTTGTGTCGAATGAGTAGTTGCTCATGGAGTCCCAAATGAGGCACATTACCTGCATTGTGAGGGAGCGCCAGTTACGGCACTATGGCCATGTGGCGCATTTCCGCGAGGGTGATCCGGCTTGTAAGATCCTCATTGTTGGGGACCCAAGTGGCTGGACCAGGCCAAGGGGTCGCCCATGTAACACCTGGCTGCGACAGATAGAGGGTCATTTCCGAAGGGTGGGACTGGACCGCATGTCTGTCTGGGAGAATGCCAACCGGGATCCCGAGTTGTTTCGTCGTGTAGTGGGTGCGGCAACACACTGTACCAGTGCATGCTCCCTGAATTGATTTGACTTGACCATCTCTGCTGCATTCACATACACAAGTTAAGGTTTTACAATACAAAGCTGAAGCCATACATCAACACAATCTAGAAGCATCATGGCTTTCCTGGGCTTGTTCAAGTCTAAACGTCAGCATCTATCATGGTACCGAGGTGTGACATTAGTCATAGTACAGGTAATTTGCACATTTGTGAGGACACTATTAAATCAGAAAGATACATACAAATTTTGGAGAAGCATATGCTGCCATCCAAATACTATCTCTTTTAGAGACATTCCTGCATTTTCCATCAGGACTAGGGCAAACCACACTCTGCCCATATTACAAGTGCAGGGCTGAATAGGTAGAGAGTATGAGCCTGCAGGCCTGACCTGTCTCTCATTGAGAATGTGTCATGCATTATGAAGCACAAATTATATCAATTAAGGCCTTATGTAACTGTGCAGCTCAAGACCTGCATAATGGATGAATGGGGAAAAACTCTACTTGCTAAACTTAAACTTAACCAATTTATTTCTTGAGTGCCCACAACACTTAGTAAGTGTTATGAAAAGCAACAGTGATGTTACAGAATGGAAAACACTTGATCATCCCAATTGTTTTGGAGCATGTTACAATCATACGATTTGACATGAGTGTATATTTTTAAAAAGCAAATAATTTGTTGTTAAACTGTTTTCAATATAGTATGGGATAAATAATATTTATAAATCATCCCTTTTTGTTTCTATATTAGCATTTTCCATACTGTCCCAACTTTTTCAAAACTGGGGTTGTAGAACATTTAAATATAAAATGTCAAAAATGCATTTAGAAATAAACTGTATATTGTAAAAGAAGTCCTGGATAAACAGGCAACTGGGACAGAATGGTTGGTAGCACCGTTACTAGACAGGATGCTGATACAATAGAGGGATGGTAGGTTGGATGGCAGCATACCTCTCGTGCTGCTCCAGTCTGGATTCCCACAAGGCTGCAAGGAAAATTATAGTTGGACTTTTCAGCCCTCCCTGCCTTCATCTGTCTGACCCAGATGTTCTTCAAAGATATACTTGTCACATAATGGAAGTAATTCTAGGTCACACTTTAAAAGAAACCCATCCTCTTAAGCCAGAGATGTTCGTTAGTCAGGAGTGTAGTGAGACAAAGCTCTCTTGGAGTGCAGGTGGAGGAAGGAAGAAAAGAAACGTTATTGGATTATATTTAATTTAGTCAAATTATATTGTGGTAAAAAAGTCTCATGCAATTGTGTCTGAGGTTTGGGGTTCTGAAGCGTCCCCAGTGGCCACAATAGGAACTGCCATCATGGGTGTAGACTAAACATTTGGAAGTTGTCATGTAGGATAAATAATGAGCTTCCCTCAGTAACTTAACTTATTATTAATATGCTTATAACAACCCACAGTTTTTTCTTAATTGTTTTTTTTATAACTTTCCATTATATGCATGTTGTAATTACTATTCTGTTGCTTCTTATGGCATATGAAATTGTTATAAGGCCAGGAGCTGCATGACTGCTTTTGAGTGGCCAGACCGATTGAGCCTGCAGTGTTTTCTATACCCCCTGGGTGTGTATACTCATGTGAACATTGATGGGGTTTAAAGCCCTTATTAGATTGTGGGCCGACCTGTTTTTTTTTGTTAAGCTTTTTCGAGTTGAGGCCATGCAGCACACACAAGCGAAGATCTATAAAGAGTTCAGTACCATTTTTGTTTTCTTAAGGTCCATTTCACTACACATTATGCTGCGTCTTGATTTTTGCCTAATGCCAAGGGAGACCATGCTAAATTTGAAAAAGACACCAAGGAAGCCTGTGTGTGCTCCTTCTACTTTGTGGAGAAGAGGGCAACAGTATTAAACTCTACATTTAAAGAAGTGCAGAATCCTGGTCTGGAAAGAACAGGTACAGTGGTGTGAAAAACTATTTGCCCCCTTCCAGATTTCTTATTCTTTTGCATGTTTGTCACACAAAATGTTTCTGATCATCAAACACATTTAACCATTAGTCAAATATAACACAAGTAAACACAAAATGCAGTTTTTAAATGATGGTTTTTATTATTTAGGGAGAAAAAAAATCCAAACCTACATGGCCCTGTGTGAAAAAGTAATTGCCCCCTTGTTAAAAAATAACCTAACTGTGGTGTATCACACCTGAGTTCAATTTCCGTAGCCACCCCCAGGCCTGATTACTGCCACACCTGTTTCAATCAAGAAATCACTGAAATAGGAGCTGCCTGACACAGAGAAGTAGACCAAAAGCACCTCAACAGCTAGACATCATGCCAAGATCCAAAGAAATTCAGGAACAAATGAGAACAGAAGTAATTGAGATCTATCAGTCTGGTAAAGGTTATAAAGCCATTTCTAAAGCTTTGGGACTCCAGCGAACCATAGTGAGAGCCATTATCCACAAATGGCAAAAACATGGAACAGTGGTGAACCTTCCCAGGAGTGGCCGGCCGACCAAAATTACCCCAAGAGCGCAGAGACAACTCATCCGAGAGGTCACAAAAGACCCCAGGACAACGTCTAAAGAACTGCAGGCCTCACTTGCCTCAATTAAGGTCAGTGTTCACGACTCCACCATAAGAAAGAGACTGGGCAAAAACGGCCTGCATGGCAGATTTCCAAGACGCAAACCACTGTTAAGCAAAAAGAACATTAGAGCTCGTCTCAATTTTGCTAAGAAACATCTCAATGATTGCCAAGACTTTTGGGAAAATACCTTGTGGACTGATGAGTCAAAAGTTGAACTTTTTGGAAGGCAAATGTCCCGTTACATCTGGCGTAAAAGGAACACAGCATTTCAGAAAAAGAACATCATACCAACAGTAAAATATGGTGGTGGTAGTGTGATGGTCTGGGGTTGTTTTGCTGCTTCAGGACCTGGAAGGCTTGCTGTGATAGATGGAACCATGAATTCTACTGTCTACCAAAAAATCCTGAAGGAGAATGTCCGGCCATCTGTTCGTCAACTCAAGCTGAAGCGATCTTGGGTGCTGCAACAGGACAATGACCCAAAACACACCAGCAAATCCACCTCTGAATGGCTGAAGAAAAACAAAATGAAGACTTTGGAGTGGCCTAGTCAAAGTCCTGACCTGAATCCAATTGAGATGCTATGGCATGACCTTAAAAAGGTGGTTCATGCTAGAAAACCCTCAAATAAAGCTGAATTACAACAATTTTGCAAAGATGAGTGGGCCAAAATTCCTCCAGAGCGCTGTAAAAGACTCATTGCAAGTTATCGCAAACGCTTGATTGCAGTTATTGCTGCTAAGGGTGGCCCAACCAGTTATTAGGTTCAGGGGGCAATTACTTTTTCACACAGGGCCATGTAGGTTTGGATTTTTTTTTCTTCCTAAATAATAAAAACCACCATTTACAAACTGCATTTTGTGTTTACTTGTGTTATATTTGACAAATGGTTAAATGTGTTTGATGATCAGAAACATTTTGTGTGACAAACATGCAAAAGAATAAGAAATCAGGAAGGGGGCAAATAGTTTTTCACACCACTGTATGTATGCAGAAAATAGCTATTTCAGTTGTTTGCTTTCCTCACACTGACCAGTGAACACCTGGCAGCACAGTAATCAGTGCTGCTGCTGAATGTGCGGAGTGCAGTTTGAGTTGGGCAGTGTGTGTAATCTGTTTATTCTTTCCACATTATTGTGGCTTGCTCTTATCCACCTCAAAGTCGTTTGGAATTAAACTTTGGTGTTGCTGTTGAAGCTCAGGCAGTTCAAATCCAGTGAAATATTTAGGATTCACAACAATTTAATGACAATCAAGAATGACCAGCAACTAGTATTCCACTGAGAGATCAGTTTTTTGTGATATTAAAGGAAGAGAGATACATTGCATAAGTTAGGTGAGTTAAGGTTTATGTCAGGGATGTCTGTTCACATAACAGAACATTTTTATTCTGGCCCAACAGGTTGCCTAACATGTTGAAATAAATTGATTAGTAATGGAGTTAATCTTTCATGTTACTGTTTTGTTGAGCATCATCTTGTGGTGATAGTCCCTCATGCTTAAGTTTAGTTGTTATAGTGATTGCCCTCTGGCCCCTTGGGAGCCATTTTGTTTACTCAGCACTAATTGATAGGGTGTAATCAGAGCTGAACAGCTACACATGGCTTAATAAATGATCTTTCCAATCTTTCATGTACTCACGTTCAGAAATACTGTCTGTAAGTACAAATGATATGTTTGTATCTTTTATTTTTGTTAATATTTGCTATGACAGTTAAAATGAATTCATAAAACAAATCTCATTCTGGAAAAGCTCAGACCCCTTTGTAAAAAGTGCTGTTTTTAGTTGTAGTAGCCATTATGCGAATATTCTTTTGCAACATCAATACATTATAATTGATGTTTGCTTTGATAATGTGTATACTAGATTATTTCAAGGGGTTTATGGAACAACCCTCTTGGATGTTTACTTTCTTTATTTCCATTTTACTCTGTTTCAGCCATGTTGTATTCTGAGGATGTGATGCAATAAATCACCGTGCCTTTCTACTTATGCTTGGAAGGAGTTGTTTGTCTGTCTAGATGAAGAAAAGGGCACTTTTTCCACGATGGAAGAATAATTCTGATATGGCCCGTTAGATTTTTTTTGCCAAAAATGCCACTGATAACAACAACAACAACAACAACAACAACAACAACAACAATAATAATAATAATAATAATTCTCCAACCAGAGCAGCGTCCAATAGAAGACACAGACATTTGCACGATAAAAATTAACAAACAACACCACAGCATTACCGTAACTCTAGGCTTTAAATGCATTGCTAAAGACTGATTTAGTTCAAAGTATAAACATCTCCCAACTGGTCTTACATTAAATCCTGCACTAAAACTTTACAGATATCATTCTTCCCTGTTTACTACCTTCACAACTTCACGACTTTTCTCATTCACACCTGACTTGCTAAAAATGATCTGTAGTCAGTTTCTCATTTGAAAAACTCTAAATGTGTGCATTAAGTAGATGTTGATACATAAACTGGTGTGGACACATTAAACAGGATCAACGGATATTGGCTTACAAATGATTATTATACTCCAGTCTTATTGAATTTTTGTGGTTTCAGCTAGGCTGTTTATTTCAGGTACCTATTTTTATATGTTTATGGTTTATGAAGCTCCTTTAGTAAAAATATGATTCTGCAGTCACAATCACTTTAAGTTACTTTACGTATTAAACTGACATTTGAAATGCAGGTATGAATTTTTAAAGCCAGTTTCACAGTGTAGCTAAGTGTCTCTAATCTATTCACTTATTTGTGTCACAGTTCCAGTTAGTTTTTTAGAGAAGTGTGAACAAAAAAAAAAACAGACTGGATTTTTACCACTTTTGTATTATTATTATTATATTTATTTATTTATTATTATTATTATTACCACTTTTGCTGGTATTAAATCCAGATGTGACTTGAATGTGACCTGCATTAGAATGTGTGAATCAAAATTGTCCCATAGCCCAGTGATATTCGGCTCCATTTCTGGAGGGCTGTAGGTTTTCTTCCTTCCACTTTATTAACCAGAGACCAATTTCTGCAGTTAATTGACTTATTTTATCTTCATTTTAATTGCCTTATTTAAAACTCAGTTTTCTCCACTGCTTCTTTTTTCCTTAAATGGCAGGCAGACAAAAATGAACTGTGATGTTTGTCAACAGATGACCACCTGAGTCAGAGCATCACAATCCAACCAATGTTTTAATTAGAAGCTGATTCTTGTTGTTAATTAAACCCATTATTTAATTCCATGGCTTGTTGATGCTTTCATTCAGCCTGATCAGACACTTCCAAAAACTGTTGATTTTCTTTTTTCTAATCTAAGAGCACCATCAAAATGTTTTGTGTACCTGAGCAGATCAATATTACAGAGACCTTCACCTTTCTTTATTTTCAGATATTGTACAATGGACACAGGTTAGCAAGTCATGTGTTCACTTGTTTTGTATCTCATTATTGTTTGGCTAAACATTAAAGATAAAGAAACAATTAAGGGTCTGAGTTTAAAACAGAAAGTCAATTAAAATTAAGGCAAAGCAGCACAACTGGTCTCTAATTAAGCAAATGGTTAGAACTCCTGCAGTCACTGCGGCCCTTCAGGATCACAGTCAGACACTCCTGCCATAGGCCCTGTCCTTGGGACAACACTGGCCTGTGTGCAGCACTCTGTGTTCACTTCCAGACAATACAGTATAGTTTAATTGTTATGTGCTTTCTGATGGAAATGACACGCATTCAAATGTGTATTCTTGTACAGGCATTGACATTTCTAATCAAATGTCCACTTCGTCTTTCTGAAATTGTCAAACCACTATTTTGCCTCAAAAAACTCCACATTTCACTCCCATGTCCATACATTTCTATATACAGATACAGAGCTACTGCGAATATGAAAATAATGTTGAATATCAAGATAGTTTTACCTCAGCAGCAAACCTCAACAGATTTCTTTTTCTGCTTCTCTCCCTTCTCTGGCACAAGCTGAAAAATTTGCAGATTACCTGCACAGAAAACAGCAAGAATGGCACAAAGTAGTGCAACAGTGATTTTCATGTCTAGTTGTGGGGGCACCATGTGTGACTGCACGTTTTTTTTTCCAACTAGTTTAACAATCAGTAAGTCATCCATCTATCCATCCATTTTCCAACCCGCTGAATCCGAGCACAGGGTCACAGGGATCTGCTGGAGCCAATCCCAGCCAACACAGGGCACAAGGCAGGAACCAATCCCGGGCAAGGTGCCAACCCACCCCAGGACACACAAACACACCCACTAGGGCCAATTTAGAATTGCCAATCCACCTCACCTGCATGTCTTTGGACTGTGGGAGGAAACTGGAGCGCCCGGAGGAAACCCACGCAGGCACGGGGAGAACATGCAAACTCCACGCAGGGAGGACCCGGGAAGCGAACCCAGGTCTCCCAACTGTGAGGCAGCAGCGCTACCACTGCGCCACCATGCCGCCCTCAGTAAGTCATTTTTACCTTTAATTGATTTTGTTTTATTTATTGTCCTTTTTATTTCTTCTCTTATTTTTCATTTGGAAAAGTGCATTTACATTTATAGAAACTGAAGAAATATTTGTATTATTTGCTATATCTTTAGATACTTAATTCTGTGTAATTTTCTTTTTAATTCACTTTTCCTGTAGAGTTTGCTGTGTTAATTGTGGCTAGATACTGCATAGCCAAGCATAGCAGACACCAGGGTAAGTGACATTAACTGTGAAAGGGCATCTATTTTAGTGTTACTCTCTTGTGTCCTTATTAGTAAATAGCATAAATCACCATAAAATCAGAAAATACAGAATACTGAGCTGAACAAAATATTCTTATGTTTTTAAATTACCGTTGTAAAAACTTAGCATAACCAGTTTGTAATTTCTGGATTGGAAAACAAAACAAAACAAAACAAAACAGTAGTAGGCTGCTTAATTAATGTTAGAATGAAGTTAAAAGAAAAAATTGGTTGGAATGAAAAGCTGTAGCCATGGTGGACCTTCAGGACTGAACCTGAGAACCACTGATCTATTACATTTAATTTGTCTGACAAATTTGTTTTTGTTAGTTTTGTACATTTAGGCATTTTCAGGATAGATATCTGTACCCTCTTATATTGGATTGTAATTAAATGCAAATAGTCAAGTAAAAAATAAGATATGAGCTAAAAAATGGTAATGTAGTCACTTTTAGCTGCAGTTTGAACATAGCCTTAGTAGTTTGTAGCCATGTGTAGACTCAAATGCATTTATGATATGTAAAGATTTTTCTGTTCTGCCAAAAACCGTTTCTAAACATACACTGAGTCAAGAAACCAGGTTACTGAACAGGATCTTGAATTTGACTTAAATATAAAGTTTACACATGAAATTATGTAGGTGCTAAATATCTATAATCTTCAAAGTGTGTAGATGTGATGGCAAGGCTGAATATAAGCCAAAATCCTTTACTTTTTTCCCTAGTGCATCTTGTAATTTTATAATCTATTATTTAATATAATTTATTGATTTGTCATAAGTTACTTTACTGGCCTGCAGTTTGCAGCAATGTGAGCTAAACATTAGGAATCAAAAGTGAAAAGCTTCACATTTAAGAAAACACTCAAACTCCTTTCTTTGTTGTGTTGGTTGACAGGGTTTGCTTTTACAGGTTTGTGCTTAACAACAGGTTTCAGCATTTCATGTGTGTTTACTCCATTTGGCTATTGTCTTAAATTGGACAGCATATGCAACAACCAAAAGGACAAGAACAAAAGAGTGCCACTACAGTGGTATGCGGTTTCAAGATGAGAACAAAAAACCATTGTCGACAGAAATGCAGGTTTGAGGCAACAAAAGGGATGACTTAGTATTTTTTTAAAGTTTAGATCATTTCTAAAACTGGCATTGGCATAAAAATAGAATTAATAAAATATTACATATTACTAAATAATTAAAATATAAATAAGCAAAATATAGTAATTTAATATTTTATGTTTCTGATTTTGATTTCAGGGCTAAGTTATAAAAAAAAATAATATAAATAAAGGTCTGAAATCAATACAATACAATTTGAAATATAAAGAATTTTATGTTTTATTTTGTGCCTGTACATATAGGCCTAATAAAACTGAAGGTATTTTTAACATAACTCAATTCTAAAAGTATTTGTAATAACTAAAAATATAACTTATTGTCACACAGGAAATCCATAATACAAACCCTGCTGCAAATCTGCAAGGGGTAAAACCTTATTTGTTGAGCAAAACTATAGTAGAAATCAATACGGAGGCAAACTTCAACATGTTATAAAAAGTTTTAAAAAGCGTTTTCACTCAGTAATAAGAGTAACAAATACAGCTGTGAAAAAAAAAACAATTACAAGGTAAATGACATTCATAAACTGGAGAAGCAGATAATTCTCAAACTAGACATTACAACTTCCCAAAGTCAAAAGGAAAAGAGGAAAAGAAAATAATTTTAATGTGATTGATGGCTTAGTAGTTTAAAGTTAATTGCAACATTTCTTAAAAAAATAATAAATAAACAAATAAACAATCAGGCCAGCTATTTTTTCACCTCTATTTATGTTCCAAACTACTAGGTGTCAAGCAAAAAAAAAAAAAAAATCAGTTTAACCAAATGAACTCAACAAATTGGAATTATGTAACTTGTTTGAACGAATTAGTTAGTCGTTTGAATGGGATTTTTTTTCTTGACTCTTATTTCAGTAGTATGAAGTCCTGTTCCATATTAATTGCTTCAAACAGATTATTATTATTTTTCCACCTTGCAGTGCAGTTCTTATTACAGAGCCCTGTACGGTTTTCCAGGCATACAGTTCAGTGAACCGTAAGTGAACTGAAAGATATGTGTTAAAATCAGTGAGGTGGAACGAGTTGGAACACCACCACGGTTCAAACAGTTCTTTTGAGGAATCCTGAAACAAGTTTCCAATGCAGGAGAAGTGACGAGAATGGATTTAGGGAATTTTCTCTGAGAATGTGATATTCCAGAGTCAGGGGTGGAAATGTTAAAAGAAGAAAATGTCATTTTAAAATCTAATTGATAAAGGCACTGAACAGCATAGAATAGAATAAAACTATTGGCTGGTTATACTCTTCCAGTTCCGGTTCACTAAACGGTATACCAGGAAAAATAAATAGCTACTGAAATAAGAGAAAAATAAAAAATGATCCATTCCAATTAATTACGTAATTCGTTCGAACAAGTTATGCAATGAATAAGTTAATAGTTCTTTTGAACAGATTTTTTTTTACCTGATATTGAAGGGGCTCCATAAAAACACTTCACATTAATCTCCATCATCATCATCCTTTCCTTCTGTGATGTCCAACTTTATATTCTTCCAATTAAACAATGAGGTATATATATTTTTATTTTGATATACTTTACTGTGGTGGGCTGGCGCCCTGCCCGGGGTTTGTTTCCTGCCTTGCACCCTGTGTTGGCTGGGATTGGCTCCAGCAGACCCCTGTGACCCTGTAGTTAGGGTATAGCGGGTTAGATATTGGATGGATGGATGGATGATATACTTTATTAATTTATTATTGACTTGTCTTTTCTCGTGACCTTTGGAGGTCATAGATAGATAGATAGATAGATAGATAGATAGATAGATAGATAGATAGATAGATAGATAGATAGATAGATAGATAGATAGATAGATAGATAGATAGATAGATAGATAGATAGATAGATAGATACTTTATTAATCCCAAGGGGAAATTCACAAAAAAACATTGTCCAGTGCCCAGAATAATTTTAAGGTTAAGGGCTATGGAGAGATGGAAGGACACTCATAGACATCAAATAAGTGTTGGGGTGCAGGCTAGGTTGCCCTATTTAATCCTAACACAGATATTATTAAAGAACGCAGGTGCTAGACAGTACAAAACGCAAACAAAGTAACAGTAATAAGAAGTAGTCTTCACAAATCTCAAGGGTTAACAGCTTGGTAGAGCGGGTCTTTACCAGGAGACCCATTCTGGTTGTAGTTTGTGACCAGATTAAGATGACTCTCTCTGGGGCATCCAGTCTTTTATAGTGCTCCGACTGGACAGGGTGGAGTCAGTTGCCCTTAGGGGGCATCTTCTTGCCTCTGTAGATGAAAAAACAGATAATACAGATAATAACAGATAATAGTGCCCCTCTCGCCTTGAGGTGGTATTGCTTACCTCAGATAAGCCCGAAAGGTGATTCTCTGATGCACATTTGTGACAGAGCTTTGCTCAAGGGTCCAAATGAGTAAGATCCCTTCTGCATAATTTGGAGACACCATTCCTGGTTGGGGTAAACTTCAATTACATTATAAAGCTGATAAATTCTTAAATTAAAAAAAAATCATAAAACTTTAAATAATAATAAGAAATGAAATCCAAACCTACACCTTCTCCCTTATTAATTGAAGTTGGAAAGGGCTAAATCAAAATACCATGTTATTTGAAAATCTGAAGCAGCACATAAAAATATTAGAATTTGAGTTGCGTTAATATTATGAAATTAATTGATGAAATAAAAGCATGTTGTAAATATGACTGTTTTGACATTCACACACAACATACCAGTTGCTTAAAGTACCTTGGCCTGGAAGAATCTCAGAGTATGCCAAGTCAACCCTGTACTCCACTCACAACAAGTGTACTTATCTTATTTACCGATCTACAGTGAAAACTCACAAAATATACAAATAAGAAATAAATATAGCGTAAAGAGAAGGGAATATATATAAACATAGATAATACAAAGAGCCCAAAAATATACAGTGAATTAATATGTAAGAAAATGAAAAGAATTGACCCCCTTCTTTTGACACCCACTGCACGCCCAACCTACCTGGAAAGGGGTCTCTCTTTGAACTGCCTTTCCCAAGGTTTCTTCCATTTTTTCCTACAAGGTTTTTTTGGGGAGTTTTTCCTTGTCTTCTTAGAGAGTCGAGGCTAGGGGAAGGGGCTGTTAAGAGGCAGGACCTGTTAAAGCCCGTTGTGGCACTTCATGTGTGATTTTGGGCTATACAAAAATAAACTGTATTGTATTGTAATTGCCCTCCCTTGTTCTCTCAGCTAATAAACATTATATATAATTCATACAAATAATATTCCCCAAATAACCAATACACAAAATACATACAAAAACTACCAGAAACCCAACACACACAAAGTCAGGATTTGAACTGTGACTGAAAAGATGGTGGAAATGATGAAGCCAGCCTAAATCCTTGAACTAAAATAGATGCAAAATGAGAAACAGCGATGATGGTACTACCCTGAAGTAAATAAATCAGAACAAAACCAGAATAGTCTCACCAATCTGAATTCCAGTGTCTTTGAATTATTTTCCAGGTTGAAACCAGAGAAAATGCCCTTCTGTCTAACTGTGGTGAGGTGGTCTCTGGAAGTCCTTTAGCCCTCATAGCAGTCCTCAAAAACTGTTCAAGCTTGTGCGATCAAGATGGCAGAAGCTGTGGTTTGAACATAAGATGGAGCGTAGGTTTAGGTCTCATGCCCTTTATATATAGAAGTAGTCTGGAAATGTTGTTTACTGAAAACATTAAGTCCCACCTCAAAGGATCAAAAGCTGTCAATCAATGGGTTTTTGCATCTACATAATGAACAATTCACAGTTCTGTAAAAGGACAACAATCTGACAGAAACAATTGAAAAGACCAATAGAAATGACAAAAATCATGTAGTACCACTAAACAGCAAATAACCTACAGTTGTTAACTCCTATAATAGAGTAGGTATTGTGTAATTTTTGCATTATAGTCTCTGTAATGTAGGCACCAGTTCAGCACACAACCCCAGGAGGACAGCCATAAATCATAAACCAGTCAGCATCGTGAACCAAAAATCCTTGCTACCCCTGATAACTCACACTTTGCATAGCCTACCACACTGCTGTACAGCCCCAAAGAGGTTTGTACATTGTGATGGCTTGTGGAGGACTGCACAACATAGTGCAGAAACATGGACTGCCTCTGCCGCCTGAGATAGGCCAAGATGACTGCACAGATGGCGGTTCAAAAACGGTTGGATGTTGTAAATCAAATGTAAAGAGACTTGTATTAGAACATTGGCATTTATATGGCCATTTATTTTTTTTGCTGTCTCCACTCAGCTGCTGTCACTTGCTCCCACTCGTTTTTTTCATTTTCATTTGTGGCTGCTACAAGGAAACCAATCAGTAAAAGTCAGTAATAGCTCACATTCACATTCACAAGTTTCATTTTCTGTGTTCTCTGATGGCTTGTTGTAAATATTTCACTCTGGAATGTGGCCAAATGTAATGGTGATAAATATTCAAATAAAATGTTTTGAAGCTATTTGCGGTTACTGGAGGGATGTAGTAAGAACTGGATAAAAGTGTATGCACGAGCATATAGTTTTAAGTGGATCTGAGATTTATAAAGAAACTTGGCATGTCATGTGGCATACAAATGGTTTTATAAATCCCTTTTTTGTGCATACAATGTTTTTGCCTTTGTAACATAAGCAAAATTTTAGTGTGGAATCTACACAAATTTTATACATGAGGCTCCAAGTAAACAAATTCCTGTAATGGTGTTGCTTTCTCTGCAAATCTTGGAATAATCTTGTGGGACCAGTTGCCATCTCCAGGATGTGTTGGAGACATTTTATCTCCTGGGTAGTTCATAATCTTCTTTGGGTTACCCCTGACCCCACCTTCTAACACCATATGGCCAAAGAAATCTGTAAAATCTACAAATAAATACTTCACATGGTGAGATAAAGAACATAAATCTTAAAAGAACTATAATCCTTAGTGTGCTGATGAAACTGCAATCCAAAAAGGTGAAGGAAAAATTTGACACTGTAGCTAAGATTAATAAATTAAGAAAGGCTTTCTTTCACTTAAAATCTGTATCCTTTTACATATTATGCCTTAATAGGCATCCTTCCACCAGACCCAGGACAGTCTGGTGGCACAGTGATCCCACGGCCTGATGGGTGATGAAGTCCATTCCGGTAGCAATGTGTATAGGAAACACAGTTATATCTTCATAAATAAAGCTGGTGTGACTTGTGTTTGGATGTGCGTGATTATTGTTTATATGTTTAATCCAGAATCACTCAAAAATGGTGGTACAGCTTTTCAATAAAAATTCTAAATTAATTCAGGGGTAATTCAATTTAGATTACAGCCAAAATGGTGTCTCGATGCAGTTACAGAGATATCTTAAGATTTCTGTTTTGAGAATTAAGTCCCTCCTATATAATGACAGCTGAATTTAAAGTTGACTGTTTGAAGGTGAATGACATTCTGGCGGGAGAGGCTAGGGCAGTGAGCAAATGAAGTGGTCACCATCTTAACAGAATGTGATAAAGACAGTCTGTGTTAATGCAGTGGATCAAACTCATCCTGTCAAATGAGTGCTTCCATTCCCAATGGCTTATTAGATACATAGATAGATAGATAGATAGATAGATAGATAGATAGATAGATAGATAGATAGATAGATAGATAGATAGATAGATAGATAGATAGATAGATAGATAGATAGATAGATAGATAGATACTGTAGATACTTTATTAATCCCAAGGGGAAATTCACATACTCCAGCAGCAGCATACTGATACAAAAAACAATATTAAATTAAAGATTGATAATAATGCAGGTAAAAACAGACAATAACTTTGTATGATGTTAACGTTTACCCCCCTGGGTGGAGTTGAAGAGTCGTATAGTTTAAGGGGTGAATGATCTCCTAAGTCTGTCAGTGGAGCAGGACATTGACAGCAGTCTGTCGCTGAAGCTGCTCTTCTGTCTGGAGATGATACTATTTAGTGGATGCAGTGGATTCTCCATAATTGATAGGAGCCTGCTTAGAGCCGGTCGCTCTGCCACAGATGTCAAACTGTCCAGCTCCATGCCAACAATAGAGCCTGCCTTCCTCACCAGTTTGTCCAGGCGTGAGGCGTCTTTCCTCTTAATGCTGCCTCCCCAGCACACCACCGCGTAGAAGAGGGCGCTCGCCACAACCGTCTGATAGAACATCTGCAGCATCTTATTGCAGATGTTGAAGGACGCCAGCCTTCTAAGGAAGTATAACTGGCTCTGTCCTTTCTTACACAGAGCATCAGTATTGGCAGTCCAGTCTAATTTATCATCCAGCTGCACTCCCAGGTATTTATAGGTCTGCACCATCTGCACACAGTCACCTCTGATGATCACGGGGTCCATGAGAGGTCTGGGCCTCCTAAAATCCACCACCAGCTCCTTGGTTTTGCTGGTGTTCAGGTGTAGGTGGTTTGAGTCGCACCATTTAACAAAGTCATTGATTAGGTCCCTATACTCCTCCTCCTGCCCACTCCTGATGCAGCCCACGATAGCAGTGTCGTCAGCGAACTTTTGCATGTGGCAGGATTCCGAGTTGTATTGGAAGTCCGATGTATATAGGCTGAACAGGACCGGAGAAAGTATAGTCCCCTGTGGCGCTCCTGTGTTGCTGACCACAATGTCAGACGTGCAGTTCCCAAGACGCACATACTGAGGTCTGTCTTTAAGATCATCATCATGGCTGTGTGCAATAAGGAGTGTCCAGACTTTATAGAAAGACTTGGTGAGGGACTAGTTTTCAAGCCATCAAAGTTATGAAAAGGCTTTGGTTTTGATTTTTATTTTCTCACAACTTCATCTTTGGTTTTGTGTTAAAGATGTTGACAGTTTACTGAGTCTCTGTGTAACAAACTTGGCTAAAGGCAATGACTGGTCTTTTGTTTTGGACATAAAGATAGACTTCCTTTATTTTGTGTCACTAACTAAACCCAATATCCAACATAATATGTCCCATTTTAGGACTAAGTCAGGCTATCATGGGGTATGTGTTCCTCACAATATAGTAAGTTTGATCACACACTTCCCCACCACTGAAACAACTAAATGCAACTGTGTTCACACTTACCTTTTCATTTCTTCACTGTCAGACTTCATCCCAGCCAACTGAGGCTTTGCTCCAAGTAATTTCTTGAATCCAGACTCAAAGGTGCAATAAAAGGAAGTGGCCAATAAAAATCCTTAAGGTTTTCCTCTGTCTTGCTGTCTTTGTAATCACTTTTGGTTAAAGTGAAATCCTGCAGTATCAGTGGGCTGCCAGGTCAGAGTGTGCACCATTGGCCCCAGAACCATTTCACCTTCAAGCCTAATGGTTATTGCCCACTGCCAATCAAAGTTTTACCATAGCTACTTCAGGCTTTATACATTATTTAAAGTTCACCCAGGTTAAAATTGTTTTTTGTATTTTTTTTTGGGAAAAGCAGAAATTGATGCCAGGTTTAGTCATCATCTCTTGCTTTGGTGAATAAAGATAACGTTAAATGACATAATTACAATGACGTTTTAATAATTTTCACTTGGATAGCTGCCTGGACCAGCAGAGATGTAACAGAAGCTAAGTTGTCTAAGAAAGAGATAAAAGTTCATCCAACTAGTTTATGCATAAAACCTGGAAATGTGGTATTTATTAAAAAATCTTTAATTAGATCTTTATTTCATTATATTCTGGTGAGTAAAGAATCATAATATTCCATAAAAATGCTACTATCTTACTTTTTTGTGTCTGCTATCTTTACTTCTCACTGTATTATTGATTTTTGCAATGCAATAATCTTTTGTATAAATAATATTCCTCCAGTCAATTAAAATTAATTCAAAAGAAGTTCATTAGCAGCAAAAACAGGTCACTGATTAAGAAAAGGGTTTAGAATGAAAACCTGCAGCCACTGCGGCCCTCCAGGACCGGAGTTTGAGACCACTTCTATAAGGCCTACCTGATTGTGCAAATGTCATGATTGCCAGGAAACACCACAATTTCAAAGGACTTATGCTTGGGCATTCACTGTGGTTTTAATTAACTGCATATATATACAGTTTTCATCCTTGTAAACTTAATATCTTTCACAGAGATAGTCATCAGGAAATGTGAAGAGGTCTGGCCTGCCCATAAATAATCTTTGGACTTGTGGTGCAAATGCACGATGTACAATCTGTGCTCCTCATCCACCGGATTTTCAAGGAATGGGCATGCCATTGCTGATCCAAAAAGGTTATTGAAAGCATAATGACTTTTTATAAGTGAATTTTACAACAAATCTCTGTATGTAATTCATCAGTACCAACACATAACTGTCATTTATCAAAATTAATATTTCTAAATCACTGGCACCTACTAAATCACAAATAATTAGCCTTTTGCATGTCACTATTGAATAGTATTATAGTATAATACATTTTGGCTGATTTTTCCAGGGGTATTTATGAGAATGATGAGGTCATATGCAATTAATTATTGAGCTGCACAATGGAATCTAATTAATATACATGGATATGTTCTAGAACAAGTGATACATCCCTGGACACACTCTGGACCCCCTGGAGGTAGCAACAAAGGAGATAATTAAAACAAAACGGAGTGCCATTATGAACAATTCTGTACATCTTCTCTGTGACACACTAACACTGTGTACTTTCAGCCAAAAAATGATTCAGTAGAAGTGTGTCAGGAAATACTACTGGGGCTCCTTTATACCAGCAGCAATGCATCTGCATAATGACTCACTGGGACTGTGACAGCCAAGTCAGAAGTTTTTCTTTCTTTTTAATTTTCTTCCTTTTTAGTCATATGTGGAATGCATTCAATTATTCAACTTAAAATCTTTTATTGAGCAAATCTATCTAGTTTAAAACTATCCAAAATATTTCCAGGCAAGGTCCAGCCTGTGAATGCTGCAATCGAGTTCCAGCCTCACTGGGTCACATGTTTTGGGCATGCACCAGATTAACATTATTCTGGACCAAAATCTTTAAATGCCTTTCAGACAGCCTTGGTGTCACAATTCCTCCTAATCCACTAACAGCTGTGTTTGGTGGACTTCCAGATGGGCTTAAAGTGGAGAAGGACAAACAAACTGTGATTGCCCTAACTTAACTCTTGGCACGTAGACTTATTTTGCTCAACTGGAAGAATCCTATCCCACCTCTTTTAAATCAGCGGGCAACTGATGTTATATAATATTTGAAATTGGAAAAAAATCAAATTCTCACTTAGAGGATCTGTTCAAAACTTTTTGTTTAAAACCTGGCAGGATGTAATCAATAACATTTTAAAATAAGCATTTATATTGAGGAGAAGGACTCCTTTCCCTCTTTACTACTCTCAAAGTTTTACTCTGGTTGTTGACCTTGGATTGAATATAGTTTTGTTAAGTTTTGAGTTGATTGTTTGGAATGTTACATGCTTTAATAAATTCAACAAAAGATAAAAAACGTGATTTAGACTACAAGACATTTTATTTTCTGCAAAAACAAAATCTTATTTTTTTAATTTTGCAAGTCTAATTCCTTTTATATAAACTAGGAGGCTTTGACCCCTGCATGCCTCGCTTGCAAACCCCTATGCAGGCACTACACACTAGCCACTTTGCAGCTCTGCCGCTCGCATATGGGGAAGTGGATGTACAATTTAAACAGATTGTTATTTTCATGGGAATTGTTACATATGCATAATTACAGCGAAAAATTAACCATAGTAAAAAATAGTAAAATGTAATAAATTGAAAGAAAATTATGTTTCATGTTGTGTAAGAAATATTCGTTAAGTTATGCGTTTTCATTCTGTTAGGCTTTGAAATTAAAAGGCAAATACTTTTTAAACTTTCACTTTTACTTTTAAACTTCAGTAAAAACAATATTTGGAATTAACTTTTCGTCAATATCACTTTGAATTTTGATTCCATGTTTGGAGTTACATCGTGACAACGCAATGTATAACTGCCAGTGAGTGAACATCATTTATTTCTCTCTAATAAATAAACCGACTTTTTCTAATGTTTGTCCCTGTGATTTGTTAATTGTCATAGTAAAAGCTATTCTAACGGGAAACTGTACATGTTTTAATACGAATGGCATATCAAGATCTCCTTTGGTGTCTAATGTTTTCTGTGGAAGATGTACTACATTACCTTTTTTGTTTGACCAATTTTGAATACAACTAATCTTGTCCTATTGCATAGCCCATCACTCATACATAAATTACGCAATTACATTGCGATACATCCTTCTTTCAATAGTAATTCGGCCGATGGAAGACTGGATGGTGTTAACAGTTGTAGATATTCCACTGGATATTTTAAGTTGATGTATTCATCTTTTACACAATCACCACCAACTGTTTCAGCATAGTCTATTGATACGCATTTAACCAATTTGCAGTGTAACCGATCGACAATTTTCGCGTAAATTCATTTGACTTCATCGTTTCTTGGTGCTAGGATTGCCCATGTACTCATTTCTTCTGTTGATAACCCTTTGGGATGAAATTCTTCATTAAGATTTGGATATAATAAGTCTTCTTTTATTGGGAACTTAAAGTGAGGAAAACATAAAAATTTATAAGAGCTGAAAGCGCAGGATCTTTGTCTGACAAAAGCATTCACATGAATGAGAAGTGAGAGGACCGTGGGCATGGGCTGTTAACCATAAATGGTTGAGAGGAGAGAGGGACTTGATAAAATCTCATGGCCAAAATCTTGTCTCACGGGATTGAAAAAATCTCTTGAAAAAAGCCTCCTCTCGTCCCAGGATTTTTTTATATAATAGAGAGATATCAATTTTAATAGGCCTAGAAACATTTCAGCTCCATCTAGAAGCATTGTATATAATATTTAAAAATGTTTAATATATTTAAATCAGTCTTGGATATTTGTAACACTGGTATGCCAGTTTAATCCAAGACTTTAAAATAAACCTTATCATTTGTCAGTATCTAGTGGCAAATTGTAAGAGATTCAGACTATATGACAACTTATCTTAAAAGGACAGATAGACAGACAATACTTTATTTGTAATTGAAATTTCACAGAAGCTGAAAAACTTTATATTTAGGTAGATAGATAGATAGATAGATAGATAGATAGATAGATAGATAGATAGATAGATAGATAGATAGATAGATAGATAGATAGATAGAGTCATGGCCGAAATTATCAGCACCCCTGGAATTTTCCTTGAAAATGCACCATTTTTCCCAGAAAATTGTTGCAATTACAAATGTTTTTGGTATACATGTTTATTTCCTTTATGTGCATTGGAACAACACAAAAAAACAGAGAAAAAAAGGCAAATCTGACATCATTTCACACAAAACTCAAAAACCGGGCTGGACAAAATTATTGGCACCCTCTACTTAATATTTGGTTGCACGCCCTTTGGAAAAAATAACTGAAATCAAGCGCTTCCTACCAACAAATCAACAAGCTTGTTACACCTCTCAACTGGAATTTCCGACCACTCTTCTTTTGCAAACTGCTCAAGGTTTCTCAGATTTGAAGGGCCCTTTCTCCCAACAGCAATTTTGAGATCTCTCCATAAGTGTTCAATCGGATTCAGATCCGGACTCATTGCTGGCCACTTCAGAACTCTCCAGCGCTTTGTCTTCAACCATTTCTGAGTGCTTTTAGAGGTATGTTTGGGGTCATTGTCCTGCTGGAACACCCATGACCTCTGACGCAGACCCAGCTTTCTGACACTGGGCCCAACATTGTGCCCCAATATCTTTTGGTAGTCTTCAGATTTCATGATGCCTTGCACACAGTCAAGGCATTCAGTGCCAGAGGCAGCAAAACATCCACAAAACATCTTAGAACCTCCACCATGTTTGACTGTAGGTACTGTGCTCTTTTCTTCGTAGGTCTCATTCCATTTTCTGTAAACAGTAGAATGATGAGCTTTACCAAAAAGCTCTACCTTGGTCTCATCTGTCCACAAGATGTTTGCCCAGAAGGATTTTGGCTTCCTCAAGTACATTTTGGCAAACTCCAGTCTGGCTTTTTTATGTTTCTGTGTCAGCAGTGGGGTCCTCCTGGCTCTCCTGCCATAGCGTTTCATTTCGTTCAGATGTCGACGGATAGTTCGAGCTGACACTGTTGCACCCTGAGTCTGCAGAACAGCTTGAAAATATTTTGAAGTTGACTGGGGTTGTTTATCCACTATTCGGACTATCCTTCGTTGCAGTCTTTTATCAATTTTTTTCTTCCGTATACGTCCAGGGAGATTAGCTACAGTGCCATGTGTTGTGAACTTCTTGATTATGTTGCGCACAGTGGACAAAGGAACATGAAGATCTCTGGAGATGGACTTGTAGCCTTGATATTGTTGATATTTTTCCACAATTTTTGTTCTCAAGTCCTCAGACAATTCTCTGCTCTTCTTTCTGTTCTCCATGCTTAGTGTGGCACACTCAGACACTCAACAGAAAGGTTGAGTCAACTTTTCTCCATTTTAACTGGCTTCAGGTGTGATTGCTATATTGCCAGAACCTGTTTCTTGCCACAGGTGAGTTCAAATGAACATCATATGCTTGAAATAAAACGATTTACCCACAATTTTGAAAGGGTGCCAATAATTTTGTCCGGCCCATTTTTGGAGTTCTGTGTGACATGAGGTCAGATTTGGCTTTTTTTCTCTGTTTTTTTGTGTTGTTCCAATGCACATAAAGGAAATAAACATGTATATACAAAAACATTTGTAATTGCAATAATTTTCTGGGAGAAATTGTGCATTTTCTGGGAAAATTCCAGGGGTGCTGATAATTTCAGCCACGACTGTAGATACTTTATTAATCCCAAGGGGAAATTCACATACTCCAGCAACAGCATACTAATAAAGAAAATATTAAATTAAAGATTGATAACAATGCAGATATACAGACAAATAATAACTTTGAATAATGTTAACGTTTACCCACCTGGGTGGTACTGAAGAGTCGCATAGTTTGGGGGAGGAACGATCTCCTCAGGCTGTCAGTGGAGCAGGACAGTGACAGCAGTCTGTCGCTGAAGCTGCTCCTCTGTCTGGAGATGATCCTGTTCAGTGGATGCAGTGGATTTTCCATGATTAATAGGAGCCTGCTCAGTGTCCGTCACTCTGCCACAGATGTCAAGCTGTCCAGCTCCATGCCTACAATAGAGCCTGCCTTCCTCACCAGTTTGTCCAGGCGTGAGGTGTCCCTCTTCTTTATGCTGCCTCCCCAGCACACCACTGCATAGAAGAGGGTGCTCGCCACAACCGTCTGATAGAACATCTGTAGCATCTTATTGCAGATGTTGAAGGACGCCAGCCTTCTAAGGAAGTATAGTCGGCTCTGTCCTTTCTTACACAGAGCATCAGTATTGGCAGTCCAGTCCAATTTATCATCCAGCTGCACTCCCAGGTATTTATAGGTTTGCACCCTCTGCACACAGTCACCTCTGATGATCACAGGGTCCATGAGTGGCCTGGTCCTCCTAAAATCCACCACCAGCTCCTTGGTTTTGCTGGTGTTCAGGTGTACTGTAGGTGGTTTGAGTCGCACCATTTAACAAAGTCCTTGATTAGGTCCCTATACTCCTCCTCCTGCCCACTGCTGATGCAGCCCACAATAGCAGTGTCGTCAGCGAACTTTTGCACGTGGCAGGACTCCTAGTTGTATTGGAAGTCCGATGTATATGGGCTGAACAGGACCGGCCTGTGCTGACCTCAATGTGGGTATTCTCACAATTTATGTATGAGAATCAATATATAGTATGTCTGTGTATGTATATGTGTATATATTTGTATATATTATAACCAGCAGAGACGCCACCAAGCCCAAACCCCAGACATCAACAAACTCAACAAAGTTCCGGGTTCAAATAAAGAATTTGTTTATTCAGAGTAGTACCTTCACAAGTGCGCAAAATCAAAATATTGCATTCAGAGATAATGTATAGGTGTTTGCTTTTATTCCACACCTCCAGTTAACTGTTGCCCTCTGCTTCATAATTCTGACTTGCCCAGATGAGGTTGAGCGTGTTCTTTTTTAACCACCCCACCTCCCCTGCCCCCAGGCACCTAACAGGGCTACCCAATCTAACTATGACTCCCATTTAGCCCTGCAGGTGTGCACCTAGGAGATCCACCTAAGGGATACTGCCATCTAGCATAGTGGAGACGGAATTGTTCTGTATATACAATCTCCCCTTGTTCCTCCATGATGGCCTCCCAACCAAGAAAGGCACCAGCAGCTAACCCAGCTGGGAGGCCCGTCCATCCACATCCTTTCATCACAGTCTCCTATTCGGGTAAAGGACCACCCTCACTTCTGGTTGAAATGCCAGTCCACGCACCCTGGCATGTACAATATATAAGATAAGTGCTGCATAAATACTGTTAAATGCTTGTGTAGCAATATTTAAAATGTTAGTAGTGTTTAAGTTGAGCAATCATTTTCTAATCCTGTAACATCAAAGGTTCAATTGATATGGCAAAATAAATGTTATCATTTGTCACATATCTGAAAGCTTCCAGTCTGAGGAGAAACAAATTTTTTTAATGAGAATTTAAATATTTATCTTAATGTTTTGTATATCACCTTTCCCATTTGTTATCTATTTAGGACCTTTGAAATCTAAATACAGCCTGTCACTTCCAAAATTGTAATATTTTAAATATCTAAAATATTTGAATCCAAATTTGCTTAGATTATTGTAATCTGAAATTAAAATTAACCCTGTAATGTTGCACCATCTGGTGGTTTTCAGGCTGCAGTGCTATGTGTAAATTAGTACATTTGAGTATTGGATATTTTATATATACAGCAACTGCTTGCATTACAATATTTAAATTATTTAAAGTCTTTAATAGGAGGCCCTATTGGGTTTTCATCCCAGGTCCTCCCTAAGTGGAGTTTGCATATTCGCCCCATGTCTTGGGTGGACTTCATCCAGGTTCCTGCGGTTTCCTCCCAAAGTCCAAAGATTTACAGGTTAAGTGTATTGGCGATGTTAAATTGGCCAGTGTGTATTTATAATATGCATAAATATAAATTAATGTTAATTAATTAATGTTGTTAATTTGTAATTCTGTAATATAAAATTTTTTTTATAATTTAACTTATCATTTGACATCATGGTGTTGAGCAAGTGAGTCCTCTGAGAGTTTGTGATTAAGAAAAAGCCCAAGAGATGAAAGTATCCTGATGGATAAAGCAAAATCTGGGCAAGACAAAAGGATCAAAACTCAGGCTGGAGATCAGAGGAGAAGTGGCTAAACCAAAACACAAAATGAGTACCAAAGTCCAGGGTGCACAGCAAAGTGCCTAAAATGGACGTGTTCTTCAAAGCAGCTTTTAGCTTTCTTGGATTCTAGAAAGAGAATCATATTTTAAGGTTGTTTGATCCAAGGAGGGAATGTTTAGGGCATGCATACCACCATCTTATATAGGGGTCATACAATAATGTGATTAATCACGATGACACATGATCATATTGATTGAGAACATAGCTACTATATACAGTATGGCAGCAACCATCAGAAGCCAACACAGAACAGTGACACACAGCAATGACCACTCCACAATGATGATGCTGTGATCACTGTCAGAACACAAAAAAATATAAACTATGAGAAACATAAATCAAAACAGTCTTGAAATCAAACTACTAGGGTCCCTATAAATTCCCCCCAACAGCTGGAATTACAACATATGGGTGGCATAGTTCTCACAAACCCAGATTTCTGGGTTTTCCTAGAAATAGCCTGTGTGGAGTTATGTACATTCTCCTAATGTCTGTATGTTTTGTTACAAGTACAAAGTTGTGAATGTTAGTTGTTAAAGGAGCCCAAAGTGAGTGTGGTTGCAAGGGTGTGTTCTGTGTGATGGGCTGGCGCCCTGTATGCTGGGCCAGGCTAGGGACTAACTCTTTGACTGAGAATGTGTGTTTAAAATGGACAGATAGATAGATCTTCTGCCATCTTGTCAATGCCAGCACATACCCAGGTGCCTTGAAGCTTTGTGAGGGGTAACATACAGTAGCATAAAGGCAGCCATTTTATATGTATTCTAATATCCTCCCCTTTGTCAAAACCCACCTGCTGCCTATAATTCACTGGTAGAAAAGTAAATCTTATGCCTTAAAATTGTAAATAAAAAGATCTGTTAGGTATGTATTTTCAGTTTCTCTCTTTTTTGTTCAGTACACAATGGCACTAAGTGATGCTTTGAGTTGCAATCCTACCAAGAAGAATCTTTCAAATACCCAATTTTATTTTATAACACCTTTTACACCGACAATAATTTCCAGGCATTTTACAAGTACAAAACTATACAAAGCCTGAATATTGGCATGGGAAGTAGAGAAGAGCAGGCCATGTTCTCTCAGCATGTTAGAGGGTAGGTGACCCAGTAGGTGCCAGGTGTGAGGAGAAAGGGTCAGGCCAGAGAGGACAGGTAAGTGGATGCAGGTGACGGGTCTTGGATGCTACTTGGGGAAGTTGAGCAAGGCAGTCTGTTCTAATATAAGTTTTGGAAGGACCGCCAGGAAACCAGAACTCCTATTCATCTTTTGCAGTGGAACATTGTGTTGTACTTTGTTGTGAATTAAAACCTGTGATGGTTTATAGGAGGTCAATTTTTGCAATAGCAGCAGAAGGCTAATGGGTACAGGATCACCAGGGTCCACAAGAAGAAGTTTCAGATGTGTCTCTGGAGCAAAGATAAGGCCTCAGAAGTGATTTCATGTCTTGGCTGCAGGTGACCACAGGAGTGTTCATAATACATCTCATGGTTAGAGCACTGTTGAGTCTACAGTGATAAGATGGAGATGAGGTGAGGCAAAGGGTCTACTGGTAATAGGAAGAGACGCTTGTACTGAGAAATGAGGGGATCAATACTATATAAGACCGGGGTGACAAACACAGATCCTGTGCGATGTGCGCCTCTGGACCTGATACAGAACTGGGCCAACACGTTTAGTAATAATCTGAGGTCCACACTATGGTGCCTGTATCTTTGGACTGTGACCCATCTTCTTGGTACTTTCCCTCACATATACTAAATCGTGAATTTTATAAGTCATATGTCTTCTTCTGTCGTACTTCTGTCTGCCAATACCCACATTGCATGTACAGCAATGGCCAAAAGTTTTGAGAGTGACACAAATATTAATTTTCACAAAGTTTGCTGCCTCAGTTTTTATGATGGCAATTTGCATATACTCCAGAGTGATCAGATGAATTGCAATTAATTGCAAAGTCCCTATTTGCCATGAAAATGAATTTAATCCCGAAAAAAATATTTCCACTGCTGTTGTGAAGAAGGCTTCAGGGAGCCCAAGAAAGACCAGCAAGCACCAGAACCATCTCCTAAAGTTGATTCAGCTGCGGGATCGGGCCTCACCAGTGCAGCGCTTGCTCAGGAATGGCAGCAGGCAGGTGTGAGTGCATCTGCACGCACAGTGAAGTAAAGACTTTTGGAGGATGGCCTGGTGTCAAGAAGGGCAGCAAAGAAGCCACTTCTCTCCATGAAAAACATAAGGGACAGACTGATATTCTGCAAAAGGTATAGGGATTGAACTGCTGAGGACTGGGGTAAAGTCATTTTCTCTGATTAATCCCCTTTCTAATTGTTTGGGGCATCCAGAAAAAAGATTGTCTGGAGAAGAAAAAGTGAGTGCTACCATCAGTCCTGTGTCATGTAAGTAATCCATCCTGAGACCATAAGGCAAAAATGATAACTAAGTGACTTGGGGAACAAAACATCGATATGTTGGGCCCATGGTCAGGAAACTCCCCAGACCTCAATCCCATTTTAGAACTTGTGTTCAATCCTCAAGAGGCAGGTGGACAAACAAAACCCCACAAATTCTGACAAACTCCAAGCATTGATTATGCAAAAATGGGCTACCATGAGTCAGGATTTGGCCCAGAAGTTGATTGACAGCATGCCAGGGTGAATTTCAGAGGTCTTGAAAAAGAAGGGCCAACACTGCAAATATTGACTCTTACATAAACTTAATGTAATTGTCAATAAATGCCTTTGAAACTTATGAAATGCTTGTAATTATACTTCAGTAGACCAAAGAAACATCTGACAAAAAGATCTAAAAACACTGAAGCAGCAAACTTTATGAAAACCTATATTTGTGTCATTCTCAAAACTTTTGGTCACGAGTGTAGAGGGTGGAGAACAACGGTGGCTCCTTGCAGTGTGGCTATGCATTCCTCTATGTTTTGTAGTGGGTAGGCGTCCGTTAAAGTCAGTTCATTCAACTTGCGATAGTCAATACACCAGCTGACTCAACCATGCTTTTTTCCAAATGAGAACAACTGGTGATGCCCATACAGACTTGGAGAGGATGACAACTCCTGCATCCAGCATTTCCTGTAGGTGTAGCTGCTCTTTTTCCTGGAATCTTAAGATAGTGTGTCTTGTGGACTGGTGTAAAGGTCAATGCAGTGTATCATGATAGAGAAGTGTCCCTGCTTATTGTCACTAGCTGAAAAGATAAACTTGTAATCTAAAAGTAAGGTGATCAGCTATTCTTGTTAGTCTAGTATGATACTTTCACCAGAGGCAATGTACAGGCTTTGAAAGTATGAAGGTAGTTCCAAAGCAGTTGGTGACTGGATTCTCTGGTGTGTGTTCTCTGAAAGATGTTGAGGGGCCTGTTCATTCAGTTCTGAATTGGTTAGTTTTGCAAGTAGGAGTGGTTCAGTCTCTACGAGGACTCCCAGACATGTGACCTGTGGAAGTTTTGCCTCCCAAACAGGTATACGGTATCCATCTGGACCAGCACACTAACTGTAGATATGCCATCTACTAAATTTATTGGCTCCAGTACTGCTGTTAGACCCAGCCTTGGATTTAAAAACAGTCACCAATACATCAGGTTCACTACATGGCAGGATTGTCGATGTATACTCTAGATATACACAGGATGCAGCATACTTTCCCTCCCACTATATGAGTGGGCACTGATTCACCTCCAATAAAGAACTTACCTCCTGCATGATTGTTCATGTTCACAGCTAACATGAAATCTAATCCTAGAATAAGCTGCCCTTGGATAGGAGCAACATAGACCTCCCATCTCCACGGCTTGCTGTGGATTTTTGAATTCAGTATCTTCCTTTTTATATATTCCTTTCCCGACTCTGCATTACACAGCACACAGCAGTTCTCCAAATCTAAATTTCTGATGTAGTTCTAATGAAATTATGGTGACCTCAGCTCCAGTATCTACAACAGCTTGAATAGGCAAGTTGTTTATGGTGACTGAAATATGTAGGCTGGGTCCTGGTGCTGCCATCCTTCTGACACTAGCAATAGATGAATTGGTCAGCCTCTTGACACTTCCATCATGGCTCATGAATCATTTGGAATGGAGCTTACATGTATCTTGGATTTTCTGCACTCTTGTCTGAAATGGCCTTCTTCACCATAGCACTAGCTTTGCCAGCTTTAGATGGGCTTGGCGTACTAAGCCAGGTTGTTCTGTTGGGGCTTGTGATGTAGCAGGTCTACAGCTCAAGTCAAAAAGGCCACTTTTTAAATAAATAGTCTCTGCACTCGCGGCTTAGTGAGGGGGCGTGGTAGTCTGGCGGGAGCAGGTGGTCCTCGCTTAAGTGCACAGGTGAGGAGTCGTCCACATCTGTAACTGATGCCGGGAGCTGCTAATTGCCACACCTGATCCACGTCCCCGTGATAAATAATAGAAGCACGAGTCGGCTATGAGGGGGAGAAGAGAAAAAAGAAACAGGAGAATGAACGGAGGTTATAGGAGAAGAAGAAGGCATGAAGCAGGGAGGAGAAAGCTGGTGTGTGAGCAAGCGAATTTGCTCTCTGTTGAGAGAGGAAGGCAGCTGGACAGTGAGCCCAGGTGGGGTGTTTGGCCGGCACCCCAGGAGCAGTCGGTAGTGGTCGCTCCCGCTGGGCGTTAGTGAGGAGCGGGAGTGACCGGAAGGAGGATGGCTCGCTGCATAAGGCCGAGAAGGCAGCGGGAGTCGGGACTTGGGGTAGTGAAAGCCCAAGCGTGAGCGCCCTGGTCGCTCGGGAGCCCAAGTCATGGTCTGGTGAAACCCACCGGAGCCAGGTATCAGCAAGGCGAACAGACCAGCAGTAGAAGGCAGAAAGAAGGTCAGCTGCAGGTAGGGTGGCTCCCCTGGTGCATAGCCTGGACGGGAGAAGCAGGGGAGTCACCAGTAGAAAGGCACTGGGATCTATTTTTAAAAGGACGGCTTCCAGCCATTATTTTAACCTGGTAGTTTTTAAAGGATTTTTTCTATCGTATTTTAACCTCCACCCTTTCACCTGTTTTTCACCTCAACCAACCTTTGGGCTTCAGACAGAGTTGTTGGATCTTTATTCATGACTTCATAAGCTACACTATGGTTGTGAAATAACTTCAGGAAAATGTTAGCAGCTAATCGGTCCTCTCGGATGTATTCAGGGAGTGAACAGACATAACACATAGCTGGTCCTCTGAGTCTTTCATTTGGTCAATCCACTCATTTAGCACCAGTCCATGCATGCCTATGTGCTGCCCTCTCAAAAGGAACAAAAAATATCTCCCAATCTTCCTTCCCATCAAATGTGGCTAGCTCTGCATTAGTGAAGCATGAGGTTGCAGGGCGCTGTACATGATGGAGGTAGCACCTGTTTGGACCATCCTTACGAGTAGTGTTGTTATTATCTTCATAGGGCAGATGACTGGGTATGCCATGCTTCAGAACAGGTGACTGATCTGTACTGTCAAGCCAACTATTGGTTGTGGCAGATGGTGGTGCTATAACTCTCCTATCCAAGATACAGGGGCACACAATGGGTTCTGAAATAGGGTCCACGGCAGGACTGGAGATGTGTGAGTGCTGGCAAATAACTTTTAATTCTAAAGCAAACTGTTGCTTTTCTGTCATGACTGCAGGTCTGGGTGTGCTTTCAAACATGGACAGTGTTGGAGGGGCTGAAGGTCTGATCCAATTGCCTGGCAGACAGCAAGTTGGGTCTTAAATAAGATTTTCATTAAAGCAGGTGGCTGCTCAGCACTCACAGCTCCTTCTTCTGGTTTAAGATCAGCTTCTTCCATTATCTTTTATTTGGTTATTTATTAATCTTTAATGTTCATGTTGCCAACTGAAGAAGCAGTTCAAAGGTGCTCCCTATTTTTCCCCACAATACAGTCTCTGGAAGCTCTCAGTGCTGCCGACAGCAATCTTCCTAGCTCTCAACTCTTTATTTATTTATGTAAGTCCTTGTATCAATGTCCCTGCCTATGTGAATGCTCCGGTCCTCAATTTCGTTGCCACAGTAAGCACTTACTTCCTTGCAGCTGCTGTTTTATTTCTCATCTATACCTGTGAATCCATCCCGATGCTGACACCACTTGTCATGCTTTTCTGTGAGGTGTGGGTAAACACTGGTCGTCAATAAAGATGTCCATCAGGAATCCTTTAACTGCCCATAAGATAAATGGTTACACTGTTTTAGGAAAGATAGGCAAAACTGAAAATGTGTGTGGAGGGGTTGATATTTATGTGAAACTAAATTTAAACAGATGTCTTATTCAATTAGGTGCTTAGCCGCATCTTAATGAGGATGTCTGAATTCAGCTAGAAAGCATTAAGGACTGTGGCTGTTATTATTGGGTGGGGCGGGGGATTGGGTGTGGTTTATTAGGCTCCTCCCCTCCAAAGCAGACAGTAGTTTCATTCTGCATTTTTTTAAATTAAAAAGAAAGTTTAGAGGGGGATAATATAGTCATGGGGGATTTTAACCAAATATTTACCAGGCTAGCCCTGCAAGAAGGCGAGCACAAGAACAGGGGGTTTTAAATATAAACATCAATGAAAGTGGAAGCCTGTCTGGATTTAGTGTTTTCTAACAATTAGGATAAACTGCAGGGGGTAGACGTGATTGAACCATTAAAATCAAGTAACCATAATATAGTACATTTTATAGCATTTAGGCATATGCAAACAAAATTAAAACTCTAGTAGGGAAAATTATGAGTAGATGTGGCAAAATCTAAAATGGATAAACCAGGATACATTTTTAAGTGCAGAAACAATCAAGGTGCATTGGGGCATGTTTAAAACAAGTTCATCCCAAAATTTATAAGCATTAAGTAATTTAAGAAAACTGCAGTGGATAAATAAGGAGTTTTAAAAGAATCTGGAAAGGAAAATTCAACTGCACAAGGCATATAAGACAAAACATTTTAGCATTAATTATGACAGCATACTGTAAGAGCAATGGTTAAACAGATATTAGGAAAGCTAAAAGGCAGTTAGAGGTAATTGTGGAAAAGGAGAAAATTGACCCAGTAATTTAGTAGTAAAGGAACAGTTAAGAAGGTGAAGAACATTGGGAACGACAGGGTTAAACTACTTGTACATAATATAGACGGTGAAATAGCAAATGGTATGAATGTAGCCTTTTCTAAAGTTTACACATGCGGAAATGTCAATACTTTCAAGACAGTAACTGGGACTATGAAAGAAGCACATAGTGATTTGCACATTATAGGAGATGAAGATTAAAAAGGCTGACATCAAAAGTGTTTTGTCTTGGTAGAGTTTTATATTGCTCTACTTTCCTCTTTTGCATTATTAATTTCTAGTCTTTGTCAGAATGCCTCAAATCTCATAGACTTACCACTGTTTATAAGGTATTGTACTTTATAACTTCTCCCCACCTTCCCTTTTATATCTATAACCTCAGGCAATTACATAGAGTAAAAGACAAGCAGGAGTTAAGTTACACTTTAAATAATGTATTATTGATCATATTCATAAATAAGAACAATAAGCCAAGTACAAGTGAGCACTGGCAACCATACAAACTGATAAATGCTGATATGTAGTTTCAGGTGGCACACAGACGTGTTAGTTACTTAAAATGTCTCTAGTTAAGTCATCATTTTTGGTCAGCTTTCTTCAGAACAGGCCGCATGCCTGTCTCAATATGGCTGCCGAGCTGTGCTCTTCATTGTGTTGTCCTTTTCAGTTCATGGTGTGTGAGATGCTCCTTCATCATGATGGTGTTGAGGTAGCAACCATATTTATGCATTCTTTGTCCAAATTCGTACACCAATAGGGCATTGTGCTACAGAATGGCCTCTGATTCAACCAATCCCAAACAACCATACTTCAGACCAATGGAGGCACAAAATAACATTCACGTCTGCCCCCAAAACCATGTGTTGAGTGAAGCTTGCCAGCTAGGTAGTCTGACTTTCCTGTGGGGGTTGACAGTGAGAGTCCTGCAGAGAATCACTTGCCATACTGGTTTTAGGCACTTCCCCTGACCCTGTCATAAAATTATTCACTATCCTGACTCAGTTTAAAAGGTGGAAGGGGTAGTTAGCCATCAAACCATTGCTGTTCTTATCAATAATGTAACACTAATATTACATTGCTTTGTCTAAGTTACAAATAAAGACAAACAAAATATTTATCAACTTGTATACAAAATTTCAAACCACAACAAAAACATTTGCCAGAACTAGATAATATTTATAATCGAGTGCTTAAGGAGGTTATCAAATATTTCTTTACTGAAGTTTCAGGCATTTTGAATGACACAGTTTGTAGAATGATCAGAAGAAGGCAGAATCTATTGTTAGGAGTTATTTTTATACCTTGAACTTCCACAACTTGCCTACCATTGTCTATGATATTCCTTATTAACTACAACCTTGAAAGCCAGTCAAGGCATCACATGTTCAATATAAGTTTGAATCAAAAACACAGTGTCCAGGTTGTTTAAGAAATAATATAAATTTGAAAAATGAGATTTAAGACTGCAGCTTTTGCTTCTAAAGACAATAAGAACAATTTGGGGTATATTTGGCAATCATGGCATAAGCAAGAGAAAAAATAAAATATTGTAATAAAACAGTTAATCTGTTTTCTGTGTATTAGAATAAATTTGCACAATGGCACAATGTTTAGGGGTAGAACAGTTGAACAAAACTGTTAAAACTGCTGCGTCACTTTGACCGCTATCTGCATATTCTTCCTACTCACTTTTTTCTGACATGTGTAGGTCACATGCTCCTGTGAACCTGCACTGAATTTTATGAGTGAGTTTAAATGTGTGAGTGTGCCATGTGATGGACTGGCACCCGGTTATCTAGGGTTAGTTTCTGCATTGCACCCAATGATGCCTTGATAAGCTCCACTCGCTATGACCCTTTATAGTTATTATTTATACATATTTATTTGAAAATATTTAAGATGGGAGAAAGAATGCATAGAGGACATCAGAAAATGTAATAATTTTTCTTTCAACTTGACTAAGAATCTTGAATAAGATCTTGATTATGATCTAGAACCTAGACCCTAATTAATGATTTTGGAAAAAATTATCCACTTCAGGGCAAAATGTAATTTAAAGGACACATTTTGGATCCATTCAAATACTTGAAGGCTGCTAGGCAATGAAGATAATCTAGTTCTCTGGACATGAAGACTAGAGGCTTCAATTATAAGGCTTTCATACTCACAAAAAGAGGTTCGAAATGAGCATAAGCAACTCATACACAAGTCTTGTAATTTATAAAGTAAAACTTAACGGGTGAAGTTACGTATATTTATGGCAACTCTGACCTGTGCATAAACAACATTTCAGAGAAATGATAACACCCTTGAGTAAGCTGAGAAATGCTGCCGAACCAGCTAAATGTTGACTTGCATGCATAATAAATCACATCACCATGCTGTTATTATAATATCTGTTGACATGACAAACATATCTCTCTATTATAAAAGAAAATCTTGAGACAAGACAAGATTATTGCCAAGAGATTTTTTCAAGTCCCTCCCTCCTCTCAACCATTTCCGGTTAATGGCACACGCCCACGGTCCTCTCACCTCTCATTCGTGTGAATGCTTTTGTCAGACACAGTTCCTGCGCACTCAGCTCTTATAAATTTTTACGTTTTCCTTACATGAAAATTGTTGATTGGTTACATGGCAAATTGGTTAAATGCGTACCAATAGACTATGCTGAAACAGTTGGTGGTGATGGTGCAGAAGATGAAAACATCAACTTACAATATCACATAGAATATCTACAACCATTAACACCGTTCTGTCTTCTTCCTGTTGAAAGAAGGATGTATTGTAATGTTATTGTGTAATTTATGTATGAGTGATGGGCTATGCAATAGGACAAGATTAGTTGTGTTCAAAATTGGTCGAACAGTTCTGACATGTAAAATTTTAACAGGTGACAAAAATGGTAATGTAGTACATCTTCCGTGGATAACATTATACACCAAAGGAGATCCTGATATGTCATTTATATTAAAACATTTACAGTTTCCTGTTAGAATAGCTTTTGCTATGACAATTGACAAATCACAGGGACAAGCATTCGAAAAAGTCGATTTATTTATTAGAGAGAAAGAAACGATATTCACTCACGGGCAGTTATACGTTGCGTTGACACAGAATCAAAATGCGATATTGACAAAAAGTTAATTCCAAATATTGTTTTTACTGACATTTTACAGTAAGAGTGTAAGTTTAAAAAGCATTTGTGTGTTAATTCCAAAGCCAAAAAGAACGAAAATGTATAACGCAATGAATACCTCTAACAAAACATGAAACATAATTTTCTTTCAATTTATTATGTTTTACTATTTTTTACTATGGTTAATTACTCTCTGTAATGTAAAATTGTTAGTTCTATTATGCATATGTAACAATTCCCATGAAAATAACAATCTGTTTAAATTGTACATCTGCTTCCCCATACGTGAGCAGCAGAGCCGTGAAGTGGCTAGCATGTAGCGCCCACCCGGGGGTTGGTGAGCAAAGCGAGCAGGGGGCAGAGCCCCCTAGTTAAATCTTAAAGGTGATAAATATGATGTACAGACTCTGTTTAAAGTTCCCTTTTAAGTTGGACAATGCTGAATATTTGCACTGAAGAACCTTTTTGCTTTGTTGTCAGTTTATATCGGCTCATTGTTGTCACTCTCAGGGGAATGACCAACAGGTCAGGAATATTTCAGCCACTACATCATCCCTGCTGTGCTGGAAGTTATTAACCAATGGGTGAGACACTACATCCAGTTTTTTTATGGTGTGGATCCACTTACATAAAACAGCATTTTTGCCAACATAAAAAGGCAATTTAGTTCCCCTAATATAATCGAAGCAATTTACTGCACTCATACTGCAATAAGGACACCTAGCGAGAATGAAGCTACTTTTGTTAACCATGAGCAGCGACATTTCATTAGTGCACAAATCATCTGTGATGCCCAGATGTAGCTGCCAAACAACATGTCTCAGTGGCCTGAATCAAAATGTGATTAATTTATTTTGAGGTCAAGTAATCTTTGTCAGACATGAGGGTACTGCACATGGTGGCTGGCTTATTGATTGAGTAACTGGCTGAACCCTCTGTTTTTCATATGCTCTATAGTATTCATTGTAATAGAAATTATGTCATTACATGTACAGTGGAACCTCGGTTCACGAACGTCTCGGTACACATACAAATCGGTTTACGACCAAAAAGTTTGCCAAACTTTTGCCTCGGTTCACGACCACACACTCAGTATACGAACAAGCCAGTTTCCCTTTTGGTTTGTACATGTTCAGTCTCTCCCTGTGCATTTCCTGTGCAGGGAGCAAGAGAGAGAGAGCGAGAGAGCGTGACACACACACGCACACACACACACAGGCAGCGAGAGAGAGACGCGCACACACACAGGCAGCGAGAGAGAGAGGGGGCTGGACGCATAAGGTAGGAAGGCAGTTAAAGAATGCACTGGGCTTGATTTTGTTTTCACTTCTGTTTACAGCGATCGGTTGGTATCGTGCATTGTTGCAATGTTACTTTTCTTGGTGGTTTATTAAATTACGGATTTTTTCAAATGTTCATTTTTTCCCTGTGCTTAAAACTCATAAAAAAAAAGTGTTTTTAGCCAGCGCTTGGTAGCGCTATAGTGCGAACTATTGCAGTGTTAGTTTTCTCTGTTGTTCAAGGTTTTCTCAGTGTTATTCAATGTTTTTACATTTAGTTTACCATTACGCTGTGCATTCTATGGTTTAATTAACTATATTTGTGCTTAAAAACTTAAAAAAATATATATTTACATACAGTTCGTATGGTCTGGAACGGATTCATTGTATTTACATACAATCCTATGGGGGAAATTGCTTTGGTTCATGACCAAATCGGTTTACGACCAGAGTTTTGGAACAAATTATGGTGGTGAACCGAGGTTCCACTGTACAAGGTAATAGCAACTACCCACTCAGATGCTGGTGCGTTATGCCTTTACTGATCCCAAGAATACAGAGGAGAGATGCTGAGAATCATCTTAAACTCTCAGTTGCCGATTACAGCCAGATACTCTTGAATGCAGGTGGCAGGGTTTCAGCATGTCAGGAGAGAGGCTGCTCTACCAGCCAATGAAGTTCTGCAGCATCGTGATTGCATATGTTTGAGGTTGATTAGCATACTTCATATATGTAATTTTTTAAGGGCAGCATTTCAGGCACATTCATATATGCACATTTACAAGATGATTGTGACTTATAAAGGGTAAATTGTTTAAAAATGTGCGTATGCCAGATTTAATAAATCTGATATTTTTGGTGTTGTGCATATTTTCATGCTCAAACCCACTAAATGTTTGATAAATGAAGTCCCAGGGGAGCATAACTGTACATCAAGTGAAAGGGAGCACCACAAAGTTGAATACATGTTCAATATATGCCAGCATGTAAGGTTATTACAATTTGATTAAGTAGAAGAAACAAGTGCCGTGAGAAATGAGAGGATTCTGAAGATGACAAAAATGTAGGTGATCTCCAAGTATTTTGTATTTCTGTGTAAGAACTGGGAGGTTAAGAGGTAGAGATAGATGTAATTACTTTATAATCTGTGAATTTATGTTCCACAGCTCAAAAAAAGTATGCACAGTTTTTGTATCTCCACCTTTCTTCTGCCACCAGATGAGCCTTGCCACCTTATAGGACAGGAATCACAGCCATGCCACCCCTGTGCTGATATGAATGGTATATCCCAGAGATATTTATTCAACTGTAACAGTTTTCTGGATGCAGAATGCATCAGAGTGAGCATGTCGTCGAAGTGATCAAATGGCAGGACAAGCGGTGAGCCCCAAACTTTGCTGCCAGTGGAGCTCTTTTCTTTTGTCACAATAACTGATGTCACTCAGTGCAGCAACACTTACATCCCACATAGGCTTGACTCCCAAAAAATCATCTCTGGGTCAAAATCACAGCCATGATCAATCTCTGCAGATTTACATTAAACAAAAAGTATGATAACAAGCTCTTATTGCAGGAATCTGATTTTTCAGTGTTTTTGAAGAAGTAAATTAAGGCTTTTATATTTTAAAATATTTTCACTTGTGAAGAAAACGTTCAGTTCTCCCTTACCTGTAAGTGCTATAATGATGCACTTTTAACTGACAAATAAGTTTATTCTAATTTCTAAAATTGTCTTTTTTTCAAAGTAACATCATCAATAAGTACCAGCCTGCCCTCCATAATGTTTCAATAATGATTTTACAGTCACAGAAAGATAACATTTCAGTCCAGTTCAAAAGATGAACCTTAATAGTACTGAGTATAGAAACAATTTGGTAATGAAACTAACACATTCATGTTGAATGTTTTTGTAATACAGTCAGTCAGTCAGTCATTCTCCAACCTGCTATATCCTAACACAGGGTCACGGGGATCTGCTGGAGCCAATCCCAGCCAGCACAGGGCACAAGGCAGGAACATATCCCAGGCAGGGCGCCAGCCCGCCGCAGAGCACACACACCCACACACCAAACACACACTAGTGACAATTTAGGATCGCCAATGCACCTAACCTGCATGTCTTTGGACTGTGGGAGGAAACCGGAGCACCCGGAGGAACCCCATGCAGAAACGAGGAGCAAATCCGGGTCTCCTTACTGCGAGGCAGCAGCGCTACCACTGTGCCACCGTGTTTAGTAATACAAAACTATATTTTATAGTATTAATGATGATCATAGTATTCACACATTTTACAAGAGTGAAGAGAACTAAAGTCTAATCTTATTGGTAATTTATTATGAAATGTTTACAGAAACATTCACTGTAAAAGACACTATATAGTGTAAGCAGTGCTTTTGTAAAATATCCTTGTTCTGGGTTGGTTTCTACATCATAACTGATGCTGTCAGGATAGAGACTGAACACCCACAACTCTGTATTGGATTAGGTATGTTTGAGTATTCTGCTATGTTTCATCTGATGTAATGGTAAAGTGGTTAGCACTGATGCCTCCCAGCCCAAAAGTTATGAGTTGGAATATCAGACTGGTGCATTCCTGTGTCTCGTAGCTTTCTGCTGGGCATTCTGATTTCTTTCCTCATCCCAAAAACATTCTTGTCAGGTTAACTGAGAGCTCTCTAAACTGGTCTAGAATGAGGAATTGCAGATTATTTGTATAGCCAGCACAGTGTTGGCTCCTGCCTTGCACCCAATATGTCAAAAGTGAATTACTTTTGACTAGCTAGGATTGATAATGAATGGATGGGTGAAAGAATGAAAAATACATATTTGATTCATCACTATAAGCTTGTTTCTAGACACATTTGGTAAAACTATGTCCCTGACAATCAAATTATTACCAGCAATATCTAGTGTGGTAAGCTGAATCTACAAACATGCAATATCTTAACGGTTTTTGTCAGTATTAGGAATTTGGCATTCTCTTGCTTGAAACTTTAATGTATTTACATTTACTTTGTAAAAGCTTGAAACTAGCAGGACAGCTCGTGAAGGGTTAACCCACAGACAAATCAGAGAGAAGGGAACGTTGAGGGAGAAAAAACTGACAGGCACCTGAGACCCCTTTGCAAATTGCCTGCACCATGTTTACCAAATAGAAGCTGACTAACGGGTTGGTTCTGGGGTCTCTGTGTCTCAGGTGGGTGTATCAAAATTATAAAATCCAGTCAGAAAATAAAGATGTGGTGACTTCAGTACAAGCTAACAGAGCTAGTGGTTTCTCTACCTGCATTTAGCCCACCACAAATATCAAGAGTGAACACTGTAAATGTTTTCAGGACATACTATAGTAATTTCTTAATAGCACACCTTGGTGACAGGCTAATCATTAAGAGTGGCAAAGAGGGAAAGTTGCATTCTAATTTCAAAGGCTATTTCTTACATTAATTCTTCAGGGATAGGGCGTCATATGTTCAGCAAGACGAACATCATTAGGCAGCCTAATCCTATACTCTTGCTTGAATCCGGCTAAATCCGAATACTTCAGTACTTCAGCCTTCAAAAACAGACTATAGAGCGAAGTGCAGTTCAGCTCAGTTTAGCTTTTTTCTCATCTCCTCTGATATGTCTCCTGTATTTGAGTCTTATTTTTACCAATACAACTCCTTTTCCTCTATGCTGTCTAATATCGATATCCAGAATGCATCTAGTACATTTTCTGATCCTGAAATGTCCATTGATTTGTAGTGTTCATTGAATAACGATTGAGTGAACTTCAGTTTGACTGCCCTGCTGTTTTTGCTGTTTAGTGGGCTCCACTTTAGTTTCATATCATAATCTACACACTTCCTCTCTGCAGTTTGCATGCTCTTCTAGGATCTGCCTGGATGTTTCTCTAGGAACACTGTATGTCCCAAACATGTGCATGCTAATTGGATTGATGACTCTAAACTGATCCAGTTTCAGTAATGTGGGTGTACTCATGTATATATGTAAGTTCTGTGATGGATTACCACCTCGCCCAGCACTAATTTATTGTTGGTTTCTCCTCTCTGGTTCCAGTATATGTTCAGTCCTCCTTGAACCTGAAACCAGATTAGGAAGATTCAGAAAATGGATGGATGGATTTTGAATAATAGTAATAGTATTATAGTAGTAGTATCTATAGTATTTAGCTGCCTATCCTGTTTTTGTACCTCATTGTGAAGGAACTGAAAGTGAAAGTGATGTGATTTGGTTGTGCCCTTTTCAGACTGGAGTGCAGGAGGGGCACCACGAGGAGCCCAGGCCCCCTGGAGAGCTGAACCAAGCACAAGGGGCTCCTCATCCTGCAACAGAAATGCAGCCCAGTGACTGCCAGAAGGACTGTGCACAAGGTGAGCTATCAGATTATTAAAATAAAACAGCAGTGAGTAGGACTGGCTTTCTGGCATTTTATTCTGTTTTCCTAGAGAGGTGGTATTTTTAAGTGCTAGTCCTTCACAAGTAATTGGCAAGTCTGTACAGAATGTCCTTGCAGGGACTTGTCAGTAGCTTGATCTTGGCTCCCTGCTTGTCTACTACCCAAGGCAAGTAGCTAAATATCAGTGGTCTGTAGTAGTTATCTGTATGAGTCGCACCTAGAAAATAAAACATTGTATTTCACAGTAAGCTGTAAATAAATCAGCAGAAGTAACTAAATCATCAAAATCAGATGCTGTTGCAAATGACAGATCATTGAAAAATCTCATGGAAAATAAATAACTATTAAAATTCCATGGTAGGTGGCACGGTGGCGCAGTGGGTAGCGCTTCTGCCCGCAGTTGGGAGATCTGGGGACCTGGGTTCGCTTCCCGGGTCCTCCCTGCGTGGAGTTTGCATGTTCTCCCTGTGTCTGCGTGGGTTTCCTCCCACAGTCCAAAGACATGCAGGTTAGGTGGATTGGCGATTCTAAATTGGCCCTAGTGTGTGCTTGGTGTGTGGGTGTGTTTGTGTGTGTCCTGCGGTGGGTTGGCACCCTGCCCGGGATTGGTTCCTGCCTTGTGCTCTGTGTTGGCTGGGATTGGCTCCAGTAGACCCCCGTGACCCTGTGTTCGGATTCAGCGGGTTGGAAAATGGATGGATGGATTCCATGGTCATGTGCAATTAAAAGCAAAACAAATAAAGAACAACAAGCTTGTTTACAGCATAAAAACACATCTCATATAAGACAATGAGACCTGGTGCCCACTTTAAAGGTCGGATATCTACTGAAGAATCTTGTAATCTACTCCATTAAAATATGAGTATCGTCCATCCATCTATCCATTTTCCAACCCGCTGAATCCGAACACAGGGTCACGGGGGTCTGCTGGAGCCAATCCCAGCCAACACAGGGCACAAGGCAGGAACCAATCCCGGGCAGGGTGCCAACCCACCGCAGGACACACACAAACACACCCACACACTAGGGCCAATGTAGAATCGCCAATCCACCTAACCAGCATGTCTTTGGACTGTGGGAGGAAACCGGAGCGCCCGGAGGAAACCCACGCAGACACGGGGAGAACATGCAAACTCCACGCAGGGAGGACCCGGGAAGCGAACCCAAGTCCCCAGGTTTCCTTACTGCTAGGCAAGAAGCGCTACCCACTGCGCCACCGTGCCGCCCTATGAGTATCGTTTAATGTACAAAACCATCATTGTTGTTATCTCTCACATACATGTGCAAGCCTGTGCTCATAATTAAGTGCAGTAATATAGGATAATCTTTGAAACAGCATGGCGTCAGACTTGAATGTGCCAATCAGAAAAACAAACCGAGGTGCCATGTGTCTTGGTCAGCTTCATATTTTGGCTTAATTGTGTCAAGTGTTGTGCTCTTTTGTATCCAACATGATGTTGTCACCTTACATGTTCAGGTTTTGCAAGTGTTGTCAATTTAATGGATGCTGTTTGCCATTTTGATAAGCGCATATGCTGTAAATAGTACTGCAAATTTCAAAAGTCTACGTCCTTACTGAAAGTTCAACTTCCGTTGATTAAAAGGCTGAAATCAAGACAGGATTGTAAGAGCCATTTTGTGAAATGTGTCCTCTCAAACCAGAGTATTCAAGAGAAAAAAAGGATCGTTATTAGGAGAAATAATGAAATAAAAACTTTTTTAATACTCACTACACCTGAAGTTTTGCCATTTTTTTAATTATATACAATTCTATATAAGGCCTGATCCTGTCTATGAATTTTTCAAGGATTCTTTTAGAGGAACACACACAAACATGTGAGCATCATGAGAATAAAAAAGAAATGTGTTTTAATATCAAATGACTTTGCATACTTGCTAACATGTCTGCAAAATAAAAGGTACGTCCTCTACAGCAGGGCTTCTCAAAGTCAGTCCTGGGAGCCCACCCAACCAGACTCATAATCAGTGACAGCACCTGATAACAGCGATCTCAATTATAGCTGGTATTTTTTTTTCTCTTCTCTTGTTCTATATGAAGAAAGCACTGCAGCATGACTTTTACATTCATAAGACATTTAGGAATATTACAAATTTTGCTAGAGATTTAAATGCTTAACTCCCTTTTGTTGATTTCATTGTATTTTGCCCTTTACTCTGTGCAGTTTGCTCCATTCATTGTATCTTAATAATGACAACGAGCTAAGTAGACAGCCAGGCAAACAACACCGAAGAATCAAAAGCTGCAATTACTTTAATGTTAGACCCACTAATTAGAAAATAATGAATTACTTAAACAATTAGAACACCAGGCAAAAAACAGAATGAAAATCAAGATGAGAATATTGTTAAAAAAGAATACAAATACATTATTCCCATATAACCACTTGGTACATTTTAATATATATACTAGGAGGCTTTGCCCCCTGCTCGCTTCGCTTTCCAAGCCCCGTGTTTGGTTTTCCGGATACACAGTTTTAAGATTTTTTTTTTCTTTGAATTGTTGCTATTTCATTAGTTTCACTTTTATTTCAGAACTTCTGTAAAAACAATATTTGGAATCTTTGGAGTCCCAATATGTTGAATCTTTTAAATGAGGTCCGTGAGACATGTGCTTAATGACTTTGTACCATAATTCAGGATAGGTTTCTCTGTTTGAAATTTCAGCACAGACAAAACGATCTACATCATCATCAGCTAATAATTTTTTTTTGCAAAGTAACCAATAAATGCATGTGAGGTAAAACACATTTTTGAAATTCTCTGACTTAAACTTCAAAGCCTTACAATATTTACATACTTCTGACATATCAGCTCTGTCCATATATTCAATCTCTATTCACCTTTTTGTTATTTCTCCGAGTAATAATTTCTCTTTTTGCGCGCTAATGCGATGTTTACTGTCTTGTTTTGACACTGTCATTTTTTTCTGCTTTCATATTCTGTATCTTGCTCTGCATGTGTTTTGTGCCTATGTTTTTTTTGAGTCTTTTGAATTCCAGTTTTCATTATCTCTAACCTGCTCTGCATGTGTTTGGCCCCCTTTGTTTTTTAACCTCTTTATGATGTTTTACTTTGTGTTCTACTCTGTCTTTTATTTCTGACCTCGCTTTGTCCTGCTTTGTTTTCAATGACATCTGGTCCGTGGTGATTATTTTCCCTTTATCAAGTAATAATTTCCGTTTGTTTGAGCTACTGCGATCTTTACTTTCTTTTTTTTATAGTATCTAATTTTCCTACTTTCATATTCTTTACCTTTCTCTGCATGTGTATTGCAGCAACATTATTTTTGAGCCTTTCGAATTCCACTGCTTTCATAACCTGCTCTGCATGTGTATAGCGCCAACGTTTGTGAACGTGTTTATGAAGTTCTACTTTGTCTTTTACTATGTCTTTTAATTCTGAGCCTGATTGGATGTGCTTTGTTTCAATTCTACTTGTTCTGGGCTGATAATTACTTTCCTTATTTTCTAAATTTGCACCTAGATTATTCTTTTTTGCTCTTTTTTCTCTCCAACCCTTTTGAGTCTCTTTTCTCCACGCTGCTTTCTTCTTCGCTTAGTCGTCGACGTTTCATTTATAACATATTGTCCTTATACGCTTTATATGTGCTGAGACCCTGGATCTGTGTGTGCTCAAATCCTTAAGTTTAGACTGAATGTTTTGCTGCCCGTGGTCTTATTTGATATTGGTTGCAAGAATCTCATGTTCTACATCATTGTGGCGTGAGACAGTCCTGGGTCAATCTCTTGGCACAAGTCTCATGTTTAAGGTTCCCGCGAGACACTCCATGGCCATTCTTTTTCATCTCACGGGTCTTTTAAGTGTCTTTCGTGATTTTATTGTGAAGATCACGTCTTGTCTCCCTTCTTTCTCTCCCAGGATTTTTTTTATAAGATTTATATATATATATATATATATATATATATATATATATATATATATATATATATACTGTACTTGGGGGCTTTCCGCCACTGCTCGCTTCTATTGCCCACCCCCTTCCTCCCTGGGGCATGCTACGTGCCAGCCACTTTGCATCTCTGCCACTTGCGTTGTGAAGGGGGGGGCTGAACGCACACTAAGGAGATGCGATCGCTCCTCAGAAATCCCCTCTTAAACGGTGATACCATGGAAACAAAAACATTTTTTTTCCTCCTCTTTGCTCGATCAGTTGTTGGCTTGCTTGCTGCTGTTGCCGTGCTGCTTGATCTGCATGTCGCACAGCGCTTCAAAAATTTAATAGCCTGTACAGCAGCTGTCCTTTTGTCTCACTGCCTTGTCTCGCGGGACGTTAAAGTGTCTCAGAGAAAATTACCAAACTTAGTTTTCTAATTTCTACATTTTTCCCAAAACACAGAATCTGGCAAAAAACAGTTCACTTAATTAGCTCAGAAGTCCAATTAAAAATAGAAGTGGGTTGGAACAAAAACCTGCAGCCACAGTGGGTCCCCAGGACTGACATTGAGAACCCCTGCTCTATAGAATGTGTACAATGACCATAAGGAATTTTCTAGTTTCAGCTAATTCCTTAAACTAACAGAAGAAAAAGAAACTTAACTTAAATTAGGAATGTGTTATTGAAAGTTTAATATCAGAAGTTTATCTTTAATAACCAAAACCAGACTTGCTCTGTTTTCATAGCTATCTCTACTGTATCACCCTTTTTATATATGCTACCACAGTATTTTACCCATAATTCCTGGGTACAGCACATGTGTGAACAAATCTAGCTCAAAAATCCCAGAAATGTTGTCCCAACAGCTTCCCCGCAGTAGTCACATCTTCATGTATGATGCTGATGCTCTCTGATTAATCAGAGAAGATTAATTTGAACCTTGTTTGTTTTTATTTTTCTTTTAAAAGGTAGGAGTTTGCCTCTTTTAAAGTCATGGGTACAATTGTTAATCTCAGTTATTATCAGACACAGTCATGTCACTGACTATTTCACAGGTGCATTTTAACAACAAAAGAAGTGGCACACTCCAGTTTTGTGAATTAATGGGGCAAGCAGAGTCCATGGCTCATTTCTTTTGGAAAGAGAGCTTAGCACAATATTGTCTAATACTTAAAATACAATTCCAGGAAATTGCTGGGCCACTCTGATAGTATGAATGAGTGAATCCCTGCCGATTCTTAGTTAAGGCATTGCATGTTTAAGAAGAAATCTCTTCTGATGGTTTCTAGTGTTTTAAATTTGTCACCCAGTCAGAGTTCAGTTTTCTTCCCATCCTTGCCATAATTTTCATAATATCTACTTCAGAGGGGCTCAGAGAGATGTTGTCTGGGACATGCTTTTAGTAACAATACAATAGCCCTTGTTAATGCACAACAAGCAGGATTTAGAAGGCCACTGGACCCTGAAGTGCTCTTTTACTTTCTCACAGGGCCAGCTGCAACCACAATGTCTCCTGAAGAAGGGCTTAGCAAAGACCAAAACGTTGCTGCTGGTCAGCGGGAGGAGGTAGGTGTGCTACCAGTGTGCCTCCATACAGTATGGCACTTTTGCAAAAAATGAACTACTACTAAGGAAATGTTAACCATTAGATTTTCAAATTAGAAAGAGTACAAAGTAGAAAAATCATTATATTCTATGCTATTAGCTTTTTAGCAAAGTAAAGTATGTATGTAAAAATAAGGCTGATAGTGAATTTAATGGCTTTTCCATGGTTGCAGTATCCCTTAACAATTCACTTGGTGCTTAGCAAATTTTGTCCTGCATATAGTTTCCTGACATGTGTTATTTGCTTCAAACAGCAGAAACAGAATTTAAATTATAGGATATTTATTCTGCTTAATCTATGTGGAAATAATGCCGAACAGGGTGAGCAGAACCCCCCTCACAGAACTCTAAATATGCACTCACTAGAGCCCTGAAGGGTCTGAGCAGAAGCACAATCAATGGATAAAATCTAGCTCAATATTCATCCAAGAAAACTAAACTACTATTTGTATCCATAAGCATGAAAAATGGGATGTGAATACTGTATACTGACATTTACCCTGCTCCATCTGCAGTGTGAAAAATCAATAAGGATAACCTTCGCACAGGAAGTGTGTCTGACAAAACCATTCACACGACTGAGGTTAGATGACCGTGGTCTTGTTTGAAAATAGTTATAAGTAGGGCATGCCTGGAAAGAATCTCATGTTAAAAGTCTCTGTCTCACGGGACCTCATACCATGCCATTTTTGGAATCTTTTAATTCTCGCTGGCAACAAGAATTAGATGTTCGACAAGTCTCCAACTTAAAGTATAAATCCGAACAATATATTCAATCTTTTTTTTGCTGTTCCGTTATTTCACAAAGTAATAATTTCCATTTGTTTGTGCTAATGCAATCTTTCCTATCCTTTTTTTGAGACCTTCGAATTTTCGTACTTCCATTATCTCTTACCTGCTCTGCAGGTGTACCGCGCCAACATTTTTGAATTCTTTACGACGTTCTACTTTGTCATCTACTCTTTGTCCTTTATTTCTGGCCCCAGGCGTGGACTCGTCTTGCAAGATTTTTTTTATAATAGAAAAGTTTATCCACAGAACATTATAGGGTCAAACAATTGTCTGTATACTTGACTAGTTTGAACAGATCTTTCAGCCCAACAAAGCTCACCATTTTTGCCAACTTAATTCTTCTAAAAAATGCCAAGTCTAATTTTGAAAGTCCCTAAAGTCCCACTGTCTACCACACTACTTGGTAGCTTATTCCATGTGTCTATGGTTCTTTTTACAAAGAAAAACTTCCAAATGTTTGTATAAAACTTACTCTTTAACAATATTGCAACTATATTCCCATGTTCTCGTTGAACACATTTTAAAGTAACAGGTTTGATTCACTGTACTAATTCCCTTCATAATTTTAAACACTTCAGTCACATCTTCCCTTAATCTTCTTTTGCTTAAACTGAAAGGGCTCTTTTAATCTTTCCTTATAATTCATCCTCTGTAGCCCTGGAATCAGTCTAGTCCCTCTTTTCTGGATTTTTTCTAGTGCTGCTGTGTCCTTTTTGTAGCCTGGAGACCAAAACCATACACAGTACACCAGATGAGGCCTCACCATTATAAAGCTTCAGCAAATCCTCCTTGGGCTTGTACACTGCATATCGTGTTATTGTGGTAGAAATTTAAAATCTTTTTAAGAAAGAAACATTCCCTAACAAGATAAATCAGTCATCAGGTAGGAGAAAAGCTGTTCATTGTATATTTTAATTTCTCCTTGGCAAAATGCCTTAGAGGGAGCATTCTTCAAAAGCAGTCTGTTACAGCATGGTCAAAATGATCAAACCTTTATAACTGAAGAAGACAAATCTATTTTATTGTCCAGCAACAACCTTGGCTATTGTTCTAGAAAGGAATTCAGTTACTTGTATTTCCCAATTCTTGCTAATAAAAAGAGGACTTTAGAAAAGAAAGGTCTGATCAGATCCATTCCACCTGAGACTAACTAAACACCTGTAACACATGCTTTAAGGAGATTGCCAAAATTCTTCAAGAACCTTTTATTTTTGGTTGCTTAAAAAGGTAATACACTATAATTTCTTCTGTTCTTAAATTGCTGAAAAATCAACTAATATTTATTCCCTTTAATATGCACACTGTGACATAACATTCTTAAAACCAGTTCATCCCATATGGAGATGCCAGGATCCAAACACTATTACAGCAGCATTGGGCATAAGGCAGATACCAAACTTTCATGTAGCACATGTCCATCTCAGGACCGACTTACACACATTTCCCAATGGAGTCAAACTAGAATTAACAATGAACCTAATGCAAGACCAGTTTTCCAATGTAAAACACATGCAAACAAAGACTGAGCACTGGATCCATGAGGCAGCAGTTCTAACAAATATATTGCTTTTATGTATTTAGTCATTAATAAATGAAAAGTCCTTTGATATTGAATGAATCCATTTTTGTAAGTTTGTTATCTATAATAATAAAAGGCAAAGCCCTCACTGACTGATTGACTCACTCACTCACTCACTGACTGACTCACTCATCACTAATTCTCCAACTTCCCGTGTAGGTGGAAGGCTGAAATTTGGCAGGCTCATTCCTTACAGCTTACTTACAAAAGTTAGGCAGGTTTCATTTCGAAATTCTACGCGTAATGGTCATAACTGGAACATATTTTTTTGTCCATATACTGTAATGGAGGAGGCGGAGTCACGTATCGCGTCATCACGCCTCCTACGTAATCACGTGACCTAAAAACAAGGAAGAGATTTACAGCACGAGTCAAACGCGGGAACGAAGGTAAATGACGTTAATTTTTGACTGTCTTTTAATACTGTGTAAGCATACATATTAACACATGTGCAATTAAACGTGTGCATTTACGGGGTGATTTCTCAGGCTTAAAAGCTCGCCTTTTATCAAACGCGGGAACAAAGGTAACTGACGTTGTTCACTGTCTTTTAATACTGTGTAACCATACATATTAACACATGTGCAAATAAACGTGTGCATTTACGGGGTGATTTCTCAGGCTTAAAAGCTCGCCTTTTACTAAAAAGGTAAATGCAAAACTATTTTCAATCATTCTATGATCTGCTTCTCACAACTGAAGGCACCGTGGCTGATGTTACGTCACTTGCTGTCCGACCATAAGCTTTACCTGGTAGGTAGCCGGACACTCACTTCACTCCCTTTCGGGAATCGAACCTCTGAGGTTTTCTTTTGTTCTTAATTAAAATTTAAAACCAATACTTCACCGCTGCTAAGCCCCTCTAGCGCTGACGTCTGAGGTTCGATTACCGTAAGCAAGTGCAGTGAGTGTGTAATTACATTCACGGCATTCGTAGTCTGATTCACAATCTGATTGTATGGGTGGTTACTTCCAGGTAACGCTTACACTTGGCCACCAAGTCAGCTCGAAGTGATCACTCGAGTGAAGGCAGCTTCACAAAAAAACTGATCCTTAACAAACTGTTATTAGTATATTTTCCCTCAATTTAAAAACGTTTTATTTTCTTCTTAATAAAAATTTAAAAGCGGTACTTCGCCGGTGCGAAGAGCGTGGATTTGACCGACTGACACATACAGACATATTCATGAGTGCAGGTAGTTCGGAAAGAAAGCACCGCGTAAACCTAAAGTTTAAATTAACTTCATAGACCTACAAAAGGTTGCCATTCATTTGAGGCAAGATTGCTTTTCTTCTGTACAACTATACGTTGCATTCTCAAGAGTGTGCTTGCACGGCTTCGGATATAGATATATATATATATATGTATGTCTATATATAAATATGTAAGCTTATAAGTACTGCCTTACTTCTCTTTAAGAAAGGAAGATGTAATCATACTTGATTTAAACGATTCCATGTCTTCCTGGGTTTGCGTAGCTTATTGTCTAAAAAGGAGAAACCCTCATTTATAAAACTTTGCTGCAGATGACTTAGCTTATTGTCAATATCTTTACACGTTTTTTTAAGACTTATTGACTGAAACGTGCTTTCACGAAAAAAGTTAGGGCTTTGCTACAGGATACACCCTCCACAAGTTAAGCAACTAAAAATAAAATATATATTTCTGTTTTATTTAAACCTTTTAAGTTCGTATGCATAGCCCCATTTGGCTGTTTAATTTTTTTTTTTCTTTCTTCAGTAATATTTAATCTCCTTAAAGAAAAAGAACATATCCATTTTACTTTTTTTCTATCTCTGTACTAATATTTTAGTGTAAAAGAATAACCAGTATTTAAACTTTTTATGTTACTTTATACATTTATTTTACACAATGTTGAAAAATTAATAAAAAAGCTACATATTTTGGCAGCTGCTGCTTTCATTTTCAATGAAATGAAAAAAGCTCTCCAAGAGAAAACGTCAATAAAGAAGAAACAGTTTGCACTATCTAAAAATCAGAAACCCTCATTTATAAAAGTTTGCTGCAGATGACTTAACTGAAAATAAATGAATAGTTCCTATGTGTATAATACATATTTATCTATTTTACTTATGCCTTTATTCCACCAACTTACAACATCTGAGGTACAATTTGTTACATTACTTTTGTTTTTTGCACAACGTGCAGGTGAAGTGACTTCCTCAGGGTCACACAGTGGTGTCAGTACCACGATTTAAACTGACAAGCTCCGGGTTTGCTGAAATATTACTGAAGAAAGAAAAAAACGAAAACGGGCAAATGGGGCTATGCATACAAATGTCCATCCGTCCATTATCCAACCTGCTATATCCTAAATACAGGACCCACTAAGTAGATATGTATATATACAGTATATATATATATATATATATATATACAGTTTTTATATATATATATATATATATATATATATATATATATATATATATGTATATATATATATATATATATGTATATATGTATATATATATGTATATATATATATATATATATATGTATATATATATATATATATGTGAATGTATGTATTTATATATGTATATATATATATATATATATATATGTAGATATGTAAATTTGTATATGTATATATATGTTTATGTGGATGTGTATATGTGTATATACGTATGTATATGTGGATGTCTATATGTATATATATATATATATATGTATATATGTAGATATGTGTATATGTAGATATGTATATAAGTATATATGTTTATGTATATATATGTTTACATAACCTCTTTAACACACTACTTCTCCGCTGCGAAGCGCGGGTATTTTGCTAGTGATTAGAATATTTAAGTTTGGGATAAAACTAGAATACCAAATCAAGGAGGTTTGGAATGTCCTAGCTAGAGTTCGTGGACTCACCATCTCAATGTGATCATCATTTAAGAATTTTTGGATGCACAGGAACTTCTTGAAGAATTTGTCATGCAAAGTATTTGCTAATTAGCAGGTCCCATGCTGGTACAGAAATGTAAATTGCATGACTATTATTATTGTGTGGTCCATATTAACTCCCTCATTTTTATGAGTGACTGAAACACTAGGTCACCTGGTATTGACTTCTTTTCATCTAGTAATAGATGTGGTCCAGCTCTCACCACTACTCTTGGATGAGATTGCCTTGGAAGCATTGTCTCTGTTAACTTCTCTGGCTATGCTAAAGGTGCTATTTGATTTATGTATTTTGTTGGCTCTACTTAAGTTAACCAACAAAGCTTCCAGATAGAATCAAATGCATTTCTGAGGTACTAAACAGCAGATGGATATTGACCCATTTTGATTTTTGTAACAGCAGGAACCACAGTTTCAGGTGTGCTTTTGCTGGTTATATCGTTATTACGGAGATACCCGATCAAGGATTCTCTTGAGGTTCTTCTTGAACCAAAAAAAAGTTTTCCTACAAAGGACTCTTGCAGTTAAAACCAACTGTTATTGTTTTGCGTGGAAGAAATTTTTACAGATGAGAGGATTTTACATTTTGCAGATACTTTATTTGCAGCTATGTAACTAATACTGCACATATCTTTCAGCAAAAAATGATTGAAAAAGATAATGAGCAGCCTGCTGAAAAAAAGCTGTCATTTCTCACCATCGAGCAGATGCGAACAATCCCAGGTAGCTACAATTTAACTGTGTGAGGGTTTGGTCACAAGTACTGCTGAAGCTGTTTCATTCTCATATTTCTCATGTTCGTATCTTGCAGAACTTGATATCCTCTTCCAAAGATTTGAGCTTGGCAGGGTGCTTGGAGAAGGAGGCTTTGGGCAAGTAAGGATGGCCAAGAGAAAAGTTAACAATGAAGCTGTAAGTGGGCTGTCACCAACAGCACTTAACTTATTTTATCCAAATACCAATAAATACATCTCACTCATCATTGCTCTACAGGTGGCAATAAAAATTGATGCAGTGCACTGCAGGCGTCAGTGGGTTGAAGTGGTAAGTAGGAGGGAAGTCCCCAGTAGACATGACTCTGATTGGTTTAAGGGCAGGTTTAAAAGTGGGCAGTAATCTCAGATTATTTAACAATTGTTTCTTTTTTTATACTATATATTGTTCCAAACTCTTTTTTTGCTTAATGGGTTTTGCCAGACAACACAGTACTTCAGTCCTTATAAATGGTATTCACCCCTTGGATGTTTTCACATTTTATTGTTCTACAGCATTGAATCACAGTGGATTTAATTTAGCTGTTTTGAAACTGATCAACAGAAAAAGACCCTTAAATGTCAAAGTGAGAACAGATCTCTGCAAAGTGGTCCAAGTTATTTATAAATATAAAACATAAATTACACAGGTCAACAGGTTGGTTTCAACTGAGATAATTTTATGTGGGTTTTATAGTGTTTTTTATGCCAATTTCAAGTCTGCGTTTCGTTTTTCTCTAGCATGTCTAGTTTTTGTGATGAAGCTAATTATACTGTATGATGCATGATATTTGTTGTAATTAGCCTTACAATATTATAAGATTTAACGGCAGTTGTTTGTATTTTTATGTTACAGAAAGCATTAACTGCAATTGATTTCAGTTATCATGCCTAGAAATTATATTAATTATCTAATCTTGACAGTTTCTGTTATGTGTGTGGTTCAGTCATGATGAAAGCACAACATCGCCCAACTACCGCAGATCTTAAGAAGATATACAAATTGTACTTCAGCTGTCCACTTGATGACCAGGGGCCTCATGTATAAATGGTGTGTACGCACAAAAATGTTGCGTACGTACGTTTCCACGCCCAAATCGCAATGTATAAAACCTAAACTTGGCGTAAAGCCACGCACATTTTCACAGTAGCTCCAACCCTGGCGTACGCAAGTTCTCCGCTCGGTTTTGCAAACTGGTGGCACCAAGCGTCATATCAGTACTACTGTTCCTGTGTGATTACCCTTTATTTTTTTAGATCCACATTCCTGACGCGGATTTATCATATACACTGAAACTAACTGCATATTTATTGTTTATTAGTTTAAGGCATCTGATTGTAATTAACCTGTATATGTATATGTATATATATAATGGTCCAGGGAATAGCCAAAGTATTCCAAATACCATAGCTGTTTTAGCATTGTTACTCTCACTGCATCTTCTTCTTCTTCTTTCAGCTGCTCCCGTTAGGGGTTGCCACAGTGGATCATCTTTTTCCATATTACTCTCTTTGCACCACTCGGAGTATTTATATCACTGTATCTGAGTGTGGTATCACAGATCTACAGCAGCTGATCGGAAAGAGAATTATCAATATACATCATCAAGCACACGCTGCCTCAGCCATGCTGTCTATTGAACTGCTCTCATATGGCAAACGCTTCAGAGCCTTTCCTGTATGGACCTCGTGGTTCAGAAACAGTTTCATCCCAACAACTATAAACGCACTCAATCAGTCCATCAAGTGTTCCTTGTAGAACTGTTTGTACTTATAAGTACAATTACCTCACTGAAAACTTGCACTATATAACACTAATTATAATATTGCACAACCTGAGGCACTTTATAAAGCGCATATTTACATATGATGACGATATAATTTTTAAGATGAAATGCAGCAAAATATGTTTATTACATTATACAGATAAAACTTTAACTTCATTTAAATAATCTATATTGTTAATAATTAAACATGTGAGGACACGGTGCCACAGTGCTAGCGAGGAGGTGGCGCTCTGTTCATGGATTGTTCCTGCCTCGCGCTGTATTCTTGCTGGTGCTGGCGCAACATTGGAAGGACAGATGGATAGAATAATTAAATATGTACTATGAAGATATTTCGATGTTCCTTAAAAGTTTTGAAGAATCGGCGTTCTAAGTTTACAGATGGCTTAACGTCTATTACACAGCTGATTGTGTGGCAATTGGGTATTTGGAGAAAGAAAAGTAAGGACAGGAATTGGGGGTTAGTACGTTTGAAAGAGAAAGTACTGTTACAATAAAGTATTTCATCGAAGGTCGCGCATGGCACAGCAAGCATCTTGTGTGAGACATGAACAATCACTGCGCCACCATGTTCCCATGTTTAATAACATACTTTAACTCCTGTCATCATGAAAATGATATCACGTATACATCTCAGTATTTTAATTATTCAGAGCACTGTAATATTATGAATGTAATGGATTCTGTGTCCTGTCGGAGGAAGAGAAAGCCCGAAAGCATGTAGTGATTCACACACATAGAGCACATAGAAGATCAAATACAAAACAAAGCATTTAACGTGCTACTTTAGTTATGATGGGATTTGAAAAACTAGTAAATTAAACGATTTTATGATGAAGTTTATGATCTACTTTAATGACAAAATAAACTGTGATTAAAGTGGAAATTTCGAGATTAAAGTTGACATTTCATGCTTTTTCCCACTGTGTGCCTTTTTTTTCTCTGTACCCTAATAAGCTTTCATATGACACTCAGGTGGTGGGCTATGACTCGCCTTTTCACGGCGACTTTGATATGTGACTTCTTTTTTTATTTTGGGCACTGTGCGACTTTGTGAACTTGAGCTTTTGAGTTTCTCCGACACTATATGTCACTCGATCAACTTCCTTTTGTTGTTTATACCACTGTTTAAACCAACAAATAGTACATTTTTCCTTACCTCCACTTGGTATTCGCTAAAATTCTTCTATTTTCCCTCGTGCTTTTGCCATTGTTTTTTCACAGAAGGCTGAGCTTAATGGTTATTTATATTGATTTGCATATTCAAAGAGGCGTAATTCTGGAAGGAGTTGGGGCGAGACAGCAGGCGCGTGCGTTACTTTCACACTGACTGGGATTTATGGAGCAGAAGAACGTGGACGTTGGTGAACACAAAGATTTATGCATTTGGATTTTTTTGTGCGTACAAACATTTCCGCTTTTGTACTTACGCCATGTTACAGTGTGAGTTCTATGCACAGCATTATACATGAGGCCCCAGGAAATCTTGGTCTCCACATGACATCTGTAGAAAGGGATATTTATAAGTCCACAGATCAAGTCCATTTTGCAGGATGATAGTTTTAAACAATTTCAGCAGCCAAGATAGAAGCTTGGGAGGCACTCAAGTGGCTCTGTGAAACTTTCAGGGTAGCCATAAGTCTCCTCCATACAAGGAAGGAGTCTGGAATATGCTTGAGTCATACCAGAAACTGGGCTGCCACATGTCATTGAAAATACACTTCCTGTACTCACATCTAGAGTTCTTTCTAGAAAATCTTGTTATGTTGAGATGAACAAGGAGAACATTTTCACCAGGACATTCAGTTAATGGAGAGTCGCTATCAAGGTTTCTGGAATGAGAGTACGATGGCCGACTGCTTCTGGATGCTGTACCACGACAATCCTGACCAATGTACATAAGATAATCCTACTGTATGCATTTTTGAAGAAACAGTGGTAGCTGACTGACACCATTCAGTATATCCATGCCACAGTGTGTGCCTATTTGACTTTGCACTGAAGATATTGAAAAATTTACTTCATTGGTGCTTGCATTTTAGTAAAAACTAAACGAAACTACATACTGTAAACTAACAATACTCATAACACAAAAAGTTGATGCGACTAGAAAAGACAGAAAGCGAATCTGAAATCAGCTTGAAATACCGATTTAGAAAAGTGTGTTATGGTCTCAGATGATGACCAAAAACATTTTTTTGTTGCCTTTTCTTTTCAATCACATACTGTAGGTATACACCCCCCATCAAGTCAGTATTTAGGTGATGTACCTTTGGCAGCCATAATCGACTTGCATCAGTATGCACAGGTCTCTATCAGCTGGATATTGCAATCTTTCCCCATTTATCTTTGCAAAACTGCTCAACCTCTGTCAGGTTGCATGGGGATCATGAGTGAACAGCCTTTATAAAGGGCAGCCACAAATTTTCAATTGGACTCTGACTTTGATCCTCCAGGACATCTGCCTTTTTCTTTGTAAGTCTTTGTAGCATCCCCTGACTTGTGTTTTTCAATCATCTTTTTATGGAGTTGCTTGGAGTGTTCTTCTGTCTTCACTGTGTAGGTTAGGCCACCATATTGACTCGACGCAAGCTGGACTTTTCCAGATAAATAGCATTTAGACTACAATCGACAGCCCTTGACTACAGACAAGTGACCTCCATTTAAGTAATTCTGGGACTTCTAAAACCAATTGGCTGCTGTTGTAGTTGTGTCACATTAAACGGAGTGTACACTTATGTGATCCATTCTGTGTTTTACATTTGTAACGAATTTAGAGCTATGCTTTCACTTTGACATTAAAGGGTGTTTTTTTTGATTAATGTGAAAAAGCCAAATTAAATCCATTGTGATTTAATATTACACAACCATAAAATGTGAAAACTTCCAAAGGGTGAATATATTTTATACACACTGTACACTCTTAAAAATAACAGTTCTATAATGGCACTTTATTGGGTTGTGTGGTTCCTCCTAGAGCCATTGCCTGACTAAGAACTGTTTGGCTACAGTAGATGTTTTTTGCTATGAAGTTGGTCCTTTGGGCTTTTAAAAGGTTCTTAATACGTGGACAAAATAGAAATCTTTAATGTATAGATAGGCTACTGAGCAGGATGTGGAAAGCCTCAACATGGCCTATGCTATTGTCCCTTTAAAATCATGAATCCACTGCTATTTCACAAATCTCTCGTCATCTATTAATGATTACTTATAGAGCCTGTTATGGCTATAAATACATTAAAGGTTCTTTCTGAAACCCTTCATATTGATGGTTCTGTTGGCAACCAAAAATTGTATCCATGTGGCTTTGCGCTAAAGAACCAATTTAGCACCTTTATTTTTAAGAGTTTATATACAGTAAGTCTAACTTCTGACCTGTGGTTTCATTTTTAAAACTCTGCATGAATTCAAGAATGAAAATATGCGTACACCAAACAATAAGAAAATGCATACACCAGAAACAAATCTGATTTTTAAAACTTGGTGCTCGCACATTTTTACACAGTTTACCTTCATGAATCACCATCATCTTGTAAATGTGCGTACATGAACATGCCTTGAACCTTGCCCAGTTGTCACCCTGAAACAGCCACATATGAACTAAGCTAATCAACCTCATACAAATGCAATCACAATGCTGCAGATGTTCATTGGCTGACACATCAGGGCACCGCCACCTGCTCTGTACTCAGCATGGCATTGATGTGCAGGGTCAGGGAAAGGCATAAGGTGCCAGCGGGTATCCACTGTCACCTGGCACATGATGACATGATTGGTATTACAATCAATAGCATAGGTCATATAATGAACTGCACTCAGCCAGATACCTTACCAACAAGCCATCCATCATGCACAATAGCATCATGAACAAATTGTCTGCCAACAATACTTTGCCCTGAAATAAATGAATCGTGGGTTGACCACTAGGCCACCAAACCACAATATCTGCCATTCTCACCCTAGCATTTCCGATTTCTGCGTTAATCGAATGTCACTGCTCACGGTTAACAAAATCAGTGTCATCCTCATGCCCTCTTTGTTACGAATGCTGTTAATTGCCCCAATTAAATCAGGAAAACCAAACTGCTCTTGAGAGCGCAAATCAGCTCATAAGCCAGCCATCAGCATGCACCCTCCCCTCACCAAAACAAAATTCTGCTGCTCATTAAATTTTATGGGCATTTCAGTTTTCTTCCCACATAATCCAGATGAGCTCATCGGGCTACCTGAAAGCTCCAAATTTGTCCTGAAAGAATGAGTGGAGTGTGCCATGTGTTGGAATGGTACTGTCTGTTGTTTCTTCATATTCAATGTTAAAATACTTCATGGATGCTACTCTATAATGGATAGGCGAATGTATAGACTGATGCAGTGCATGTTTAATCATTTTCATCCAGAATTATTTCCTGCCTTGCACCCAAGGTTGCCAGAACAGGTATCATCAATCCTAAGCTGTAAAATATTAATTAAAAAATAGAATGATGGATGGATCAGAAAAAGGATGGACTGAGAATTATTCTTTGATCCTGTAAATACTCAAAAGAAAAATAAGCTCTATCATGTTTGGTCACATTTCTATGCACTTTAAGAAATCTAACATTTTGAAGATATGCAGGTTAGGTGGATTGGCATGTTGATATGAGGTTTTCAATGGACCAGTGCCCCTTTAAGAGTCGGTTCTTATCTGCTCTGGGTTCCTGTACCTATCCACCTGTCTTCCAAACCCACTTTTCCAGAGTAGGGTTGCAGGTAAGCTTGAGCCTATTTTAGTAAGCATTGGGTGCAAGGCAGAAACAATCCCTGGACAGTGCACCATCTATTCACAAAGTGAACCTACATGTTTGCCCATGTTGCCTATCCACCTAAGCTATGTGTCTCTGGAGTGTGGGAGGAAACCAGAGCACCCAGAGGAAACCTAAGTGGACATAGAAAGAACATGCAAACTGTATGCAGGGTACACCTAGAATTGAACCCTGGTCTCTTTCTTGTGAGGCAACAGCGTACCACTGCAACACTGTGCTCTCCTGCTTCCTACAAACCTGCAACAGAATTTATGGATTTTGAAAAATGAATGAATTAAAGAAAGAATAAATTAACTAACTACTGGCTGAAGAGTTAGGACTAAACATGAAAAATCTGGGAGAAACCCATTTTCTGATTCATGTGAAAATGAAAAGCTGGGAAAGCAAAGAAAGAACGAATACTGTAAATGTAATAAATACAAATATCCTACAAACATACCTACTGCTCCAAACACATTCTTGTAGGCCTGTGTGTCTGGCTTAGGTGCTACCATTTCGAAACATTTGCAGTCCTGCCAGAAAAGCTCACAAAGAAACAATGTCCACCCTCCTATTAGCAGATGTTATGATGATCACACTTTTTTTGGCAGCCTGGTAAACAGAAGAAGGTTCCTCTGGAAGTTGGTCTGATGCTCCGAGTGTGCGCTAAGCCCAGTTGTCCCAGCATCATCCAGATGTACGAGTACATCATCCGCCCCTCATACACCTTCATTGTAATGGAGCTTCTAGAGTCCTCCTTTAGTCTGACAGATTACATGAAAAGACAAGGGGGGCCGTTGGAGGAGGAGCAGGGCAAATCGGTCTTTCAACAGATCGTGGAGGCAGTCATGCACTGCCACTCACGAGGTGTCTTCCACAGTGACATTAAGCCCAGGAACATCCTTTTTCAGAGCACCACTGGCCAGGTAAAACTCATTGACTTTGGCTGTGGTGGCTTCCTCCTAGAAGAGAAGTATGCACGTCGCCCAGGTAAGTTAAGTGTGTTGCTGGTGACAGCCTCACCTGCATTCTAAAAAGAACAACAGATGAGTTTTGTCTTTTTAGGGACACTGGCCTACTGTCCACCCGAGTATTTCCTGTACAAAAAGTACAAACCTGAATCTGCCAATGTGTGGTCACTTGGAATTACATTGTTTGAGCTGTTGTCTGGGTTTCGACCCTTCCAGAGTAGTATGGAGATCATGACTTGCAGCATTCATATCCCGGACCATTTGTCACAGGGTAAGTGTGGAAATGGGACCAGCTTCTGGGAAGTGGATGTCTGAAAGAATTCATGCTTACCTTTCTCTTTCCAGAATGCAAGGAACTAATTAAGAAGTGCCTATGCTTGCGTCCCAGAGATCGTCCCACCCTGAAAGACATCTTAAGGCACTCCTGGCTGCAGTGATAGCTGCTAGGTTACGTGAGTCTATTCCATCTTGTTTACCACACAAAGATCATGCAGCTTAACATAAATGACAGTCCGACTACTGTCATATTCAGCAACCTTCTTGGGCTTAGAGCCATGGTTCTTTGTATGTAAAGCACTCTCAAGTCAGATGAAACATGTCAGTCGCTTAACATGCCACTAAAACCTTAACATCAATTGCAAACAGTTCCTACGTCAGGCAATCGAGGGAATCAAGTGAGCATCTTTTCAGTAAAGTGCTCTCTTTTAGAATCACACTCTGTCATTCCCTCTGAAAGCAGCATTGTTGCTCCTCTACCTCAAGCATTCATATCTACCTCTATTTTCCTTCTCTCCAACATATATGCAAAACCAGCTCCATGTGCACTTAGTGAAATGCATCAGTTAATTCAGAATATTAGACAAGCTGGCACATCTGACCCAAAACAGTACAAGCTGCATGTACAAAGAGACAGTGACAGCATCAATTAAAACAGAATAATAAACTGGAAATGATTAATGAGCACATAGATGCCACAATGGTTGGGGGGATGAGGGGTGGAAAATTGATTTGTTCTTTGATTAAAGGTATTCCAACTTGTTGTCAAATAAAGGATCATTAGAAGTAGTTAACAAATATATTACGCAACTCAAAAATATGCTTTGGTCACTTAAATCATGATATATTGAGAATTGTTTCCTCACGAAGAACAGTAAAAAAAAACAGACTTTAATGTGAACAAGACAGACCAGTGAAAATCATTTGACACACAACTTACAGCCACTAAGCAAACTAAAATCATCATCAGTACTTCATTTTTGTCACCATTCAACATTAATGGTAGCAGTGAGAACTGTGAAAATTCCTCTTGTTCACATTCTCACCAACACATAGGAAACCTAAACTGAGTGCTGGTATTGGGGCAGAATCAATTCAGAATTAACATGTCATATATATATTTAGCACTCTAGGTACAATTTAACAAGATCTGTAAGGACAAGTACTTACTATTGTAAATTCACTTTTAATTCCTGGGAGTAAGATATCTATTTTAATTTAATAAAAAGTGAATGAAATACTATAATTACCACTTTTACCTGCTTTAAAGGCAAGTTTTCAGAAAATGAAAAACACAGTAACCTCATCCAGTTACGGCCTCATAAGCGATTATATATCAATGGGCTGTTTTATTTACTTCTCTATACTGTCTGCTTGTGAACAGTGAAGACACCACACTAGCAGCACCATATCTGTCTGATACAAGGAACCATACAACCAATCTCTAAATTCAGTTATTCTTCTAAATTGCACTTCTCTTTACAAGCCCAGCAAGCTTTACATTAAACAATAGTAACAAAATAGTGGAATTTGTAAACATGTATAGCCATATCTGAATGGTCCAGGTCTATCTTTATTGATTTAGCTTTATAATGTGTCTAATTTAAAGTAATGTGCAAATTCAATTCACAATATTATCCTAATGATCACTCTACTCATTTAAGGCAGCAGCAACCTCAGTGGTGATAATGTCAGTATGGCCACATCTCGACTTCACATAAAACATTTTTTTCTTCATTTAACCAATTCTGCACACTGCACCTTGAATTTCTAAAAAGTTCTGCATTATAAACTTCTAGGTACTCGAGCTAGAGAACACCAAAGGCTCTGCTGCTACTGCTGAAATAGTGATCTCTGTAAAAACAAAATATTAAGGATTTGTTAATATAATCACTAACATTTTGTTACTTCTAGAACAAGTGCTCTTATGTTAATTTGTTTTGTTAAATCTTTGCAGGACATTTCTCTCTATAATCTCCCACGTGGCTAATATGACCTGGGTGCTCTCTGTAGCTACTGGTATACTACTACCTTCACAAAGGTAAAAAGTTAAGTCTGTTTTCCATTTTTGTAGCACAGGGTACTTCTCCCAACACTTCATCTCCTCCGAGACAGTTTCTTTACTGCTTAAATCATCATGTTTACATTACTTCTCATTGTTAGCAACAGTTATGGCAGTTGTCCTATTTACTGTTGCCCTTACATTTTCATAATCCAATTCACAAACTGTTACTTTAATCATGGAAGAGCAACACCTTTTTCGCTACACTTTCTGTTGGGCTTTAAAGTAAGGGATATATACAATTTATCAATTAAATTGCCACAACACTTTATATAAGCTCTGAAAGTTGCTATAACTGTGTATATGCGTATATATGTGCACACACACACACACACACACACATATATATATATATATATATATATATATATATATATATATATAAATATATATATATATATATATGGTCAGCAAGCCAGGGTTCAACCCTGCTCCATATTGTGATATAATAATATGGTACTGTTTATCAGACTTAGGTGCATGCAAGTTAAAATACAAGAACAAGGAAGTAGGAAGGTAAGAGATGAGGAGTAAAGTATATTTTAGTTGTGACAGGAACAGAACATTTTGCAAACCAGATAGCTGTGAAGTTCAGTGCCAGTGCAAAAAGAACACCACAGGCATTGAGATTAGAGAGCATAAAATAAACACATTATTTTTACCATCTTATGTCACAACAATTACCCGCACTAACTCATCCACAACAGCAAACATACTGTGCTGAAGAAATATAACATGTTCCTGTTGGAAAGCCATCCCTATCTCTTCTACCCGAAATACATTAACTGACATTAGGTAATATTTTTATGTAATATTTAACTCACGTTTTAGATATAGATGTTACAAATTACATACATACCGTAACATCTTGTTAAAAGTCCCTCTCTAAAATTTCATTTCATACTCTTATTACTGGGTTGCTAAGTGACACAGCAGGTAGGTTTGCCACCTTAACGAGTTTGGGCCTCAGTGTTTAATCTGCTTGGATTTGTCTTTTGCTTGCTTGATGTTCCCTTTTCTCCCATGTTTGAACTGATTTCCTTTCAAAATCTCACAATTATCCCCAATGAACAATATGAATTATTATGTTCTGAAGCAGATTATCACAACCCCTAATTTAGGGCCATGCCTTTGTCCACTTCTTGATTCCATTCAAAACTAACTTGTTCCATTAACCTCTGTATTCTCTCCATACAAGAGGATACAGAGTTTCCTCTACTTATACATAATGATGAACATCCCTGTGTGTTATTGCATTTCTTCTCTCAGATAATACCTGGATAAAAACAACCACCTGTCACTCTCCAAAATTTTTTTTAGAATTTCTTCCTACAGTGTGTTAATGGCTTTGCTACATTCCATTTTCTAACCTAGTACCCATCAATTTCATTCATTTTGAAACTTTTACCAAATTTCATTTTTATGTTTTTTCCTTTAAGAATATCCTAATCTAAATAATGGAAATCTCATTCATGCTTGTTCATCCCAATCTCCTGGGATTTAGCCTAATACTCTTATGACAATAAATATAATATGGTGATGATTTAAATTACTACTTTGTCCATCTTTACTCTTTACAGTAATTGTATTTAGCTACTGCATATTTCAAAAGCTAAGTATATAGAGGCACTGCTGCTTCATAGCTAGGAGACGGGGTTCAAATCTTATGTGCCAAAAAAACCATGTTGGTTAGGTTCATTGGTGTCTCTAAATTTTGCTAGTGTGATTTTTCCCTGTAGCGCACTGGAATTCCAAACACATTTGCTTCCTCTCTCAGGCCTAATGCCAATATAACATATTGCGCCTTTCAAACTTGAAACGGATTGGCAGATTTAGAAAATGGATATTGGCATGCATTACTTGAGCTGACCAACAATGTTACATTGCTCATGTGAAGTCGACACTTCTCAGTGATGTCAGACAAGCAATTACTAAAGGGAGAAGTATTGTCTTTTGTTTGTAGTGTGCCCTCTTCACTTTCCTACCTTTGTAATATATGCATTTTGTACAGGTTAGGGAGAAATAAGTTTAAAAATTGTCTGAATTTAGCTAACACAGTCAATTGCATGAACCGGAAGTATATTTTTTAAAACACAAAGCATCAAAAGAAAATACTAGAATTGGTTATGGCTTCCATCTTGCCTCTGTCAAAACAGTTGACACTCCTTTCTCCTCCTGCTTTTCCCTCTGGAGAGTGGATGTTGGCAGTAACGTAGGTTCAGTATGAGAATGAGCGCTATGTACCATATAATATAGTTCTACTTGTGTGTGCAAAGAACTGGTGACTTTCAGTGTATAGAAGCTTCAGCTGACCTCAAGTCTAACCTTAAAGTCAGGTCTGGTTTTAACTATCTTTTCTGCATATCAAGCGATTGTATGTCCAACTTAGCTGGAAAGGGGTCTCTATCCAAATTGCCTTTCCAAAGATTTCTTCCATTTTTTTTCTGTGAAGTTTTTTGGGATTTTTGTCCCGTCTCCTCAGAAACAGAAAGCTGGGGGTGCTGTCAAAAAAAGGGCCTGTTAAAGCCAATTAAGGTATTCCTTGTGTGATGTTGTGCTATACAAGAAATATCATTTTGTTGTTGATATGAAAATCTTCCTGTATAAGGTAGCCTAAAATCTTATTTGTAAGACTAATTGTAGAGGCCACTGGACTGCAGACGACACCCTGGTGCAGAATAGCTGACAAACTGGGACTAAACAAAAAATGTTTAACCACTCTGGGAACTAACTGACAGATTCTGAAAAGTAACAATTGGTCTATGTGCATTGCTGCCACTGGAAGAGGCTGATGTAACGCAGGCTTGTCCCAGTCTAACAGGTCTCAAAGGAAACACTCACACTGTTTCAGGTCATGCTAGGGTCATTCAGTCTAGTTGACAGCCTGTTTTTTAAACTGTAGCAATAAAAATACCCCACAACATGAAATGGATGAGGGCAAGTACAACAAAGCATTCAAAACAAAAATATATCTTTAAGTAAAGGTATTTTTTTAGGTTACAGTAACTGAACCACGACTAAAACTCAAAAAGCAGGGATTGGATTAAAATCTGCAACCTTATACGCTTTTTGATAAATGTTGTTTTAAGACATACACGTCTCAAAGGCCTCTTATCCTGCAGTGTTTAAGGCGGACACAGTGCTTTTGGCTAGAATTGTTTACAAAGTCAGTGCATGCTCTTTGCTGGGGTGTATCCACACTTTTTTGTTGGGTGGTTGCATTTAGAGCTGAACGAGGTCTAAATTCCATGTGCTACTTGCCTGAATGAGAGAATTTTAAGGGTCAAACCAACAGTGGCCTTAGTTCAGAACACAGAAATTCATGTAAGGATTCACTTGCATCACTCAAGCCCACATTTTAGACTGTCCTTAGGGTCTGAACAGTACAGATGACTAATTTATATGAGATATAAAAATAAATTAGATGGGTTTCTGCTTAAATTAATTTTACAACTATAACCCACATTTGTACTCATCCAGAGCTACCCCTTTCATCAATACTTTGGATTGCAAATTAAGCAAATAAATTTCACCAGTATATAAATGACATTACATTTTGTTTAAGTCTGGCTACTTTACTAACAAGTGGGGAAAAAACAAAATCAAAAGACATGAAACTTCACAATACTGCACACCCTGTACAAATAGACAAAATAGGGTGTTTGATTACAAATATCAAAGAAGGTTTGAAATATAAAATCATGTTCCATTTATTTTTATAAATATTCTCAAGACAAACAGTGTCTGCTAATTAAATAGATAAGAACTCAGCATCGCTCAAATACTTTGTAAAGGTCAGGTAGGTTTGCAATCTGCAGGATGCTCCCATCCTCTGCAAATTTCTTGGGAGGAGCCAAAAATGATCTGAAGGCCTTAAACACAACATGCTCTACTGTCCACCTCCAAGGTTTCTCACTCATTCCAAAGGCTTCTGTCTGTAAGGGGTGGAAACAAATATATTTTACAAAACCTACTATAACCAGTCCTGGATACACAAATGATGAAACCAAACCTGAGTGAAGGCTGTGTCTTCCAGAATGAACTGCTTCCTGATGGAGTAAAACATGCTGCATTCTCGACTGAATGATTCAAAGCATTCCTTCTCATCATCCCAGTTCACCTAAAAATGAATGAGCATAAGCAACTGGCAGCTGCATACATAATCCTGATGGAGCAACCTGTTCTGAGACATATGAGGAGGGTCACTTGCCCTTCAAAGTGGACCTACTGTACCTCTGTCGCCAAGCGAAGAATGAAAAGTGGAAGGCCTTCCAGAGCTGGAATGAAGTTATCCAGCAGGAGTGGAATTCCTGTGACGTTTCCTTCCTATGGGAAAGACATTGAATATTTAGTACTACTTAGCCAAGCTTCTGATTTCCCCTTTGAAAAACATCTTGGGACTAAAAAGCATCATTAAGTCACAGTGAAGGAAGTGAAAACTGAGAACTTATAGGTCTAATTACAGGCTTCCATTTCCTCTTAATTTTTCCAAACTCTGAACACGTACCTCATCAATCTCCATAGAAAAATAATCCTGCAGCATTTCAGACTTTTTCTTTAGAAAAGCCACAATATATTCAGCAAGGCCTTCCTTGGGACCATCCTCCTCAGTCCAACCACTTTCAGCACTCTCCAGCGCTAGCATGGCGAGTTCATACAAGGGGGCTGGTGTCTGTACACAGATCAGGTAAACGTGAAATATGAACAAATTCAAAAATACTGTCAGGAGAAAAATCAAAGACCTCTTACAACTCTATGTGGGTTCCACTATAGAAAAATTAATTATATCAATTGAGATTTAGGAACCTAGCTGTTTAAAAAGGCAACTCCACTGCAATGGTTTCAAGGACCACTTTTCTAACCAGTAAAGAGAAGAGGAGCAATATAAACAGATATGGAAACTTGACATCTTTGCAATTTTTCCTTACCCTGACTAGACAACATTTTCTTGTTTTAAGACTACAGAATGTTGAGGGAATATACATTGGTGACCCAACTTTCATGGCTGAGGTGTTTTTTGGCTTATCTTTTTATATACTTATTCTCTATATGCTGCATTTTGGGACCAGTCAGGTATGCAATGGATAATAGGTTTACTCTACGTTCCTCAAATCAGAGTGATTATCAGGAAGTTATACATTTAAACTAATGCAACATCTCATAAAAACAACATACAAAACCAGCTGGAATAGTCTCCAGCAGACCCCCACAACCCTTTTCAGGACTAAGTGGTTTAGAAAATGACTGAGTGAGGACCAAACCCAATAGTACACACACACCTTTGCCTTACAGAAGTGCAGTAAACTGATACTTTGACTGCTTTATCATGGGCTTTCTTGTGTTACAATGTCCTGATTTGGGAGAGGGCAGCAAGCTCTTATTTAGAAGAACTGACTGTGTTGTAGTTGGATGCAAACAGAAGGCTGCTTAAAGATGTACATTACTGCACATGTCATTTGTATTTTATTCTCAGATTCTGTATTTGTGTTTCACTGCCTCAAGAAAACAAACTGAGCTGTGCAGGCAATGAGTGTACAGAGAGTAAGATCAGAGCTGGTTCCACGTAAGACTCATTTTTAGTTAGACAGGATACTGACATTACTTACTCTACACCAAAGTCATGAGAATGAGAGAAGTACTTACAGACAGCTTTAAGACTCCAAAATTGCCAAAGTCATAAATGAGAATTTGAAAAAACAACTCTTGACTGAAAGAAAGACATTTAATCTATGTTACTAACAATGGCAAACAAAAACATTTGAAAGTCAGCTTCTTTAGCTCTACATTCCATCTAAAGATTATTATTACCTAAGTTTGCTGGTATTGACGAGGTAGAGCTTTGTCTGATGCTGTATTAATGCCCACTGTGGATTGACACAGCCTACAAAAGAGTGGTTTTGTAACATCTCTTGGAGACCTAGAAGAATAGCAAAACATAAAAGCACTGAATAAAAATAGCACCTCATTAGAATGCTTGTACAAGAAAAAGTTAGAATTAGGAGTACAACGAGATATACTGCTCAAAAAATTAAGGGAACACTTAAATCACACATTGGATCTTGATGAACAAAATATTCAAGTGTAAAATCTGTACTGAGTAATACTGCGTACCTCGTTGAGAACAAAATGTTAACAATGATCAATGGAAACCAAAATTACCAACCCACTGAAGGGAGGATTCAACATCACTCCAAAAATCAAAGCCAAAAATTGAAATCACAGGCTGATCCAACTTGCATGATTTTCATCACGGCAACTCAAAATATGACTCAGTAGTGTGTATGGCTTCCACGTGCCTGTAAGCACTCCCAACAATGCCTGGGCATACTCCTGATGATATGGCAGATGGTGTCCTGGGGGATCTCCTCCCAGACCTGGATCAGGGCATCAGTGAGTTCCTGGAAAGTCTGTGATGTTACCTGGCAGTGTTGGATGCATCAGTGTCCCAGAGGTTCTCGATTGGATTCTGGTTTTAGGGAACATGCTGTCATTAATGCTTTCGAAATCCTGGAACTGCCTACACACACTAGCCACATGAGGCTGGGCATTGTCCTGCACCAGCAGGAACCCAGGGCCCACTGCACCAGCATAAAGTCTGACAATGGCTCTGAGGATTTCATCCTAGTACCTAACAGCAGTCAGGATAGTGCTGCCTAGCACATTGAGGTCTCCAACGGAGGAGCTACCATCTGTTGTATTCTGTGGCAAAATCCAATCAAGCTGCATAGGATGATGGGCTGTGAGCACAGGTCCCATTACAAGACATCAGGCCCTCTGCCACCCTCATAGTGTCTGTTTTTGACAGTTTGGTCAGAAACATGCTTACCAGTAGCCACCTGGAGGTACTTTTTGGATGGCATGCATGGATGTCCCATCCTGCAGGAGCTGGACTACCTGTACAAACTGAACTAGTTCCAAGGACTGCCTCATGGTACCAGCAGTGACAAGAACTAGCAAAATCCAAAACTTGAAGAATCAGTGAGGAAAGATAATTAGAGAGCAATTGTCTATGGCCACCACCTGCAAAACCATTCCCTTTATGGTGGTTGTCTTGCTGTTGCCTTTCCAGTGTACTTGTTGTCAATTTTACACAATTGCTTATGCTTCCTAAAGCTTATCTGACCCAATTGGTGTTAGACTGTGATGATTAACTGTTACTTTTTTTTTAATTGTCAAGCAGTATCATCATCATGAAATGCATGATGCTGAAATTTTAAAAGTGATCACTGTGTTAATCAACAAAAACATTTACAAACAACAGTTATAGGTTAGAGATGTGATGGATTGCTCTATAATCCATTAGGTTGTCAGTAAAACCTCCAGGACTTACTTCCTGTATGATGCTCAGCAATTCACTATATCCAAATGTTTTTTAACATATAACTGTGTATGGTCTGTAAATTTGCTATACAATAAAACCAACAACTAAATAATAGATGTAGGACAACCAATCGAAAATTTCTGTGCTACTTTATGTTTGATCTTAAGGTCATTTTCAAGCTCTTCTGAACAAAAACAGTCAGAAGTCACTCAGTATTCCTATTTGAAATGCAGTACAGCTGACAAAAAGCTGGACTAACACTGCTGTAAATGTGTGGTAATCAACAATGTAAGCTATGTAATTAAATTTAGAACCATGATTAAGATTTTCTCTTGCTCTTGAGGGACAGGGGAACAGCAGTTTTTACCTGCGTAATACCTGCTTGTAATTAAGGGTCTGCTTTTACTTTGTTGCAAATGTTCGTTTTGCACAAATGCTCTTTTTGTGTGCATCATACTGGCTGAACTACTGTAGTACTGATGATCTGTGTATGTTATAGAGATCTGCCTCCACTTTTAACCAGGACACCTTGTCTGCTATCACTTATTGCAAAATACAATGCAACTTATTTTTGTATAATGCTCTTCACTAAGTGTAGCTACAGGGTGCTGTGAACAATTCTAAGCTAAACACAAGTTTATATTATACTAATTACTAAATACAGAGTTCACATAAAAATACAGATTTGTTAAAACATAGAAAAAAAAGGTAGAATCTGAAACACAAATTGAAACCAACAATATCTGTCCATTAATTAACTGATGAACTATGGCCAATAGACAAAGAAGGAAATTAAAAATTGTATTAAAACTATAAAAAAGAAAGTCAAAAACAAAGTCAGGCACAGTTACAATCTTGGAGAACTCTTTCTAGTAGCTGCCTATCCTTTCTTCTGGGCATTTTATAGTGGAGTCTGTGCTTGGTCGTCCAGTCTGATGAGGGAATCTTTCCATTTGATAATTCCAATGCTCTTTTCCATACGCAGGAGTTCACCCTAACAGTTGAGTAGTGGCACCGAATACCACATCCATAAAATGGTGACAGGTTTATATTTGTGTGTGAATATGTTTATTATAATTTACATTTTTTATCTTAATAACCTTTATTAATCCCCAAGGGAAAATTGTCTTTTTGCATGACCTTTGGAGGTCAGAGCACAAGGTCAGCCATCCCTGAAGCAATTTGAAGGCTACATATGAATTCAAGTCTTGAGAATGCACTTGTATAAAACAAGTTCAATATCTGTACGGGAAACTATGCCTGCCAGCCAGCAACAATGAAGTGTCAGACAGGCAAAATTTCCAGACTCTGTCAACATATGTAAAGGAGTACAGTGATCCCTCGCTATATCGCGCTTCGCCTTTCGCGGCTTCACTCCATCGCGGATTTTATATGTAAGCATATTTAAATATATATCGCGGATTTTTCGCTGCTTCGCGGGTTTCTGCGGACAATAGGTCTTTTAATTTCTGGTACATGCTTCCTCAGTTGGTTTGCCCAGTTGATTTCATACAAGGGACGCTATTGGCAGATGGCTGAGAAGCTATCCAGCTTACTTTCTCTCTCTCTCTCTCTCTCTCTTGCGCTGACGTAGGGGGGTGTGAGCAGGGGGGCTGTGTGCAGCTGCTTCCTGAAGGACAGGCTGCACGGAGCTTCGCATACTTAAAAGCTCAAAGGGCACGTATTGATTTTTTTTATCTGTCTCTCGCTATCTCTCTCTCTCTCTTCCTGCTCCTGACAGAGGGGGTGTGAGCTGCCGCCTTCAACAGCTTTGTACCGGCGGTGCTTCGCATACTTAAAAGCCAAAAAGCCGTATTGATTTTTTTTTTTGACTGCTTGCTTTGCACTCCTTTGAAAAGGAAGATATGTTTGCATTCTTTTAATTGTGAGACAGAACTGTCATCTCTGTCTTGTCATGGAGCACAGTTTAAACTTTTGAAAAAGAGACAAATGTTTGTTTGCAGTGTTTGAATAACGTTCCTGTCTCTCTACAACCTCCTGTGTTTCTGCGCAAATCTGTGACCCAAGCATGACATTCTAAAAATAACCATATAAACATATGGTTTCTACTTCGCGGATTTTCCTATTTCGCGGGTGGCTCTGGAACGCAACCCCCGCGATGGAGGAGGGATTACTGTATACCTCTTACGATTTAAGGCATTGATTGGAAAGGAACCTCTTAATTACAATCTCAAATAAGGTATAAAATTCTTGCCATTTAAAAATACATTCTTGTTTAACTTACGCAAACCATGGTGCAATTTACCTTGAAATTGTATACTATGTACAATTATCTCAACTTAAATTCTCTAAAATCTGTCAGGGAAATGGTTTCAAACTGCCAACAATGCCATCAAGTACCAGCATTACTAGATTATGTATAGCTGAAGTCAGAAGTTTACATACACTTAGGGTGAATTCTTTAAAACTCTCCTAATAACCCCTTCACAGATTTTATACTAACAAACTATAAATTTGGCATGTCATTTAAGACATCTACTTTGGGCAGGGCAAAAGTAATTTTTTCTTAACAATGTTCAGACAGAGTAGTTCACTTTGTATCGACTATATCACAATTCCAGTGGTTCACAAGTTTACATACACTTTGTTAATATTTGGTAGCACTGCCTTTAAATTGTTTAACTTGAGTCAAATGTTTGGGTAGTCCACCACAAGTTTCTTACAATAAGTTGCAGAACTTTTGGCCCATTCCTCCAGACAGAACTGGTGTAACTGGGACAGGTTCACAAGCCTCCTTGCTTACACATGCCTTTTCAGATATGCCCACAAATTTTCAATCGGACTGAGGTCAGGGCTTTGTGATGGCCACTCCAATACTTTGACCTTGTTGTCCTTAAGCCATTTTGCCACAAGTTTGGAGGGGTCATTGTCATTCCAAGACCCATTTGCAACTGAGCTTCAAGTTCCTTACTGAGCTGTTGAGATATTGCTGCAGTATGTGTACATAATTTTCCTTCCTCATGATGCTATATATTTTATAAAGTGCACCTGTCCCTCCTACAGCAAAATACCCCCACCCCCAACATGATGCTCCCACCTCTAAGCTTGACAGTTGGGATGGTGTTCTTTGGCTTACAAGGGTCACACTTTTTCCTCCGAATATAATGGCCAAACAGTTCGATCTAGGATTGATCAGACCACAGGACATTTCTCCAGAAAGTAAGATCTTTGTCCCCATGTACCATTGCAAACTGCAGTTTGCAGTTTTACTGTGGACATGGATACCTGTCTATCTGTTTCCTCCAGCATCTTCACAAAGTACTTTGCTTTTTTTCTGGGGCTGATTTGCACTATTTGTGTCAAAGTACGATATTCTCTATAGGACAGAAAGTGTCTCCTTCCTTATCGGTATGACGGCTGTGTGGTTCCATGGCATTTATACTTGCGTATTATTGTTTGTACAGATGAACATGGAACCTTCAGGAACTAGGAAATTGTTCCCAAGGAGGAACCAGATTTGTGTAGGTCCACAATATTTTTTCTGAGGTCCATGCTGGTTTCTTTTGATTTTCCCATTATGTCAAGAAAAGAGGCAGTGAGTTTGATGGTAGGCCTTAACATACAACCACATGTTGACTCCATTTAGGCTAATTGGTTTTCAGAAGGTAATTGTCTAATTGCCTAAAGGCTTGACATTGTCTTCTGAAATTTTCGAAGTTGTTTAAAGGCACAGTTAACGAAGTGTATGCAAATTTGTGATCCACTGAAATTGTGATATAGTCCATAAAAAGTTAAACAATCTGTTTGTGAACATTACTGGAAAAAATCACATTTGCCCTGCACAAAGTAGATGTCTTAAGCGATATGCCTGATTTATAGTTTGTTAGTATGAAATCTGTGGATGGGATATAAAGTGAGTTTTAAAGAATTCACCCTAAGTGAATGTAAATTTCTGACTTCAATTGTATATTGGGAACATTCGCCACGTTCAGACTACTTGGGAAAAACAAGTTTATTTTATAATTACTGTAAATTCTTTAATGGGCATTATTTAGACCAACACCAAATGGAACTGGATTTTGCAATTAAAATACATTATAGTGTCTCCTATACAACAGTGACTATGTGCTGCATTACTCAGTTACTCAACTAGATGAATCACAATCCATCTAGACGAATCACAACCCATCTTACATGAGAAAGTGATGTCTAATGCAGTCTAACCTCTTGGCAAAAATAAAACCTAATCTTCTTTATGAGGAATGTTTGGCAAGAATTCATTAATGGTGTTCTAAACTAAAGTTGCTGGTAATATGACAACCTGAAACACTTGATGTTTCAATATACATAAAGTAGTACCTCATAAGATGTCTTCTGAACTGGAAATGGGAAGATTGTTGAGTCTTCACTATGATTTGATACAAGTTTATTTTAAAAATTAATGATTGGAATGTTTTACTGAATTCATTCTTAATTGTCTGTGGTGGGTTGGCACCCTGCCCAGGATTGGTTCCTGCCTTGTGCCCTGTGTTGGCTGGGATTGGCTCCAGCAGACCCCCGTGACCCTGTGTTCGGATTCAGCGGGTTGGAAAATGGATGGATGGATGGATTCTTAATTGTATTTTACTTGTTGTAATGTGACATATATGTTCCAAAAAACCTAAAAAGAAGGATACTAAAAATATACTAAAAACTATCCACAAAATGTGTTTTTTTCCATCTTATGTTGGAAAATTGAGTCATTTTGTAAATATGCAAGATACATACATTAATTAATATCTCCGTGTTTTTAGTTGGATAGACCACTGCAATGTGGTGTTCACTGGATGTTCAAATCATTCTTCGTACAGCTTTCAGTTAATTCAAAATGCTGCTGCAAACATTATCACAAGAACAAGAAAGTATGAACAATAGGGCTGGATATTGGCAGTGATGTCCCGATTTGTTCCAATTTACAAAGTCCTGATTCGATATTGATTCTGTCTTAATTTAATTAGCATGCACTGATATATTTGAAGTGTTCCTTTTTTTAGGAATTACTTAACCATGCATTGAGAACATTAATACAATGTGACAAATTTTAGTAACACTTAATTTGATGTGTGTTTACATAGTGCCTTCAAAACATATGCATAAGCATGGAATGACATTTAAGAATCAATACTTGATTAGTAATGAACAGTTAACATCAGCATTTTCAAGATGTGGAACAAAATACAAATGCTGTTTTTAAAAACTAAAAACACATTTTTTTTACAGCAATGCACTCATTCAAAATTCACCATCACTTAGCAAACATATCCATCATCAGATCAGAGTCCACATATATTATTCGGGGCTCCTTGTTTTTAATACAATGCAGTGGCATCTACTTTATAAAATACAGGTAGTCCCAAAGTTACGGACATCTTGACTGGACAGAGGCTGAATGGGGCAAAGGGGGGCGTTTCACTGCCTGCCCACCACACAGACTTGCAGTGTCCCTCGAACGGCTGCCCTGCTCGTTCTTGGTGAGCAGCTGGTGATGCTGCAAGCAGTAACCCAGTTGTGGATGAATGGAGGCCATTGAGGGTGAATGGGGTGGCGGAGTGCAGCATTGTAGTGTGCCTCGGGTGGCTGCCTGTTTACTCTCGGTGCGCTGACGCTGCAGGCAGCATACTGTATGCAAGTGGAGGTGACTGTGTGGTGGGCGGGTGGTGAACTGCCCTTCGCTGCCCCCATTCATTCTCAATAGCAAGCCTGCTTGTACTGTTACATACATAGCAGGAAGTTGTTGCTCGTCAATACACCAGATGTGCTGTTGAGGGGTGCCTTCCTGCTGTGATAGCGTGTAGAGTGCTGTGCAGAAGAGCTCATCTTAACCTTTTGTCTTCACCCTTTAACAATGTCTCTGTAACTGTTGCGTTAATTAGTCTCGAAAATGTGTCCTTACACTTCCTCCTCAGACAAAAAAAGGCAGCGTTTCTAGTACCAAGGCTTGTTGACAGCAGCACTGGATGAATGGAACATAAAAAGACAAATAGCCACTGTGACTGACAACTCCGCTAATATAATGTATGTGGTACAGCTTACGGAGATACTTCACACTAGTTGCGCTGTGCACACATTCACTTTGGTATCATAGGCTCCTCTGAAAATTCCAACAATTGCCCACTTACTAAGCTGGGTGAGGCGCACTACAAATAGTTTCCCCCGTAACACTACAGGTACTATAGTCACATGCTAACAGAGAAGCAATGTCTGTTACACTGGCCAACACACAAACTTGTGCCTGATGTGGTCACGCAAAGAAATGGCGCATTGGAGATGCTACAAAGCCTTTTGGAATAAAAGCCAACATCTCAGCAGCTCTGCATACTAGTACAGGCAGCGAGATTGCTCCCGGAGTGACTGGCATGCAGAATGCTTGCCTGCAACACATCTGCCACAGGCCCCCTGTTGTTTTTATTGTAATGACTTGCTGTCACAAGTTGGGGCTATTCTTTCTGCTGACCTGAGAGATGTGGCAATACTTTGCATAAGATCTTCATAAAGCCGAGGTACAATGACTTCACTCACTTACAGTGGTTCCAAAACCTGTATCACTTGTTGAAAGTCCTCATTGTCAACAACAGTGTAGGGACTCATATCTTTACAGAGAAAAGCTGCTACAGATTGTTATTTTTGGGCATAAGATGAATTAAGCTTAGAGTTAAACGCTGTCTCCAGTGTACATTAGATTGTTTAGGCTCTACCTGTTTGAATGTTGACTGAGTCAACGTTTATGGATGATATCCAGATAAGCGATTTCTCAAATTTATTGTGTTACCACAATACTTATGAGTTGCACAGCTTACACATGGCTTTGATTTTATCCAGCTGTGGTTTATTGACATACTGTCTGAATCTGTAGTTAAGTCCACAAATCTGATTTGAAGTGTTGAAAATGCTGATTTCAGTTAAGAAGGACATGTCAGTTTGTGTGAAGTACTATATTTAGATTTTTGCTTATTTTGATGCTGATTACACATAAGGAGGACAAACCACATTGTGTGAATCTACATATAGTAATACAGTAGGACAGGTCAAGTCAAGTTGGGAAGCATGCACTGGTACAGTGCGGTGCCACACCCACTATATGTCGAAACAGCTCGGGATCCCAGTTGGCAACCCCCCAGGCAGACACGCGGTCCAGTCCTACCCTCCGGAAATAACCCTCTATTTGCCGCAGCCAGGTGTTACGTGGGCAACCCCTTGGCCTGGTCCAGCCACTTGGGTCCCCAACAATGAGGATCTTACAAGCCGGATCACCCTCGCGGAAATACGCCACATGGCCATAGTGCCGTAACTGGCGCTCCCTCACAATGCAGGTAATGTGCCTCATTTGGGACTCCATGAGCAACTACTCATTCGACACAAAGTCAAACCAACGGTACCCAAGGATTTTTTGGAGAGACACAGTACCAAAGGAGTCCAGTCTTCGTCTCAGGTCATTGGATAGCGTCCATGTCTCACAACCAAATAGTAAGACAGGAAGCACCAGGACTCTAAAGACTTGGACCCTCGTCCTTTTGCATAGATATCGGGAGTGCCACACATCCCTTTCCAGTGACGTCATGACCCCCATGCTCTCCCAATCCGTTTACTGACTTCACAGGAACAGTCACCAGAGACATGAATGTTACTGCCAAGGTAAGTAAACCTCTCAACAAGGTCAACTCTTTCTTCGGAAAACAGACACACTGCTGATGGCTGTGCCCAAGAGGTCATTAAAGGCCTGGATCTTGGTTTTTATCCAGGACACTCGCAAGCCCAGACACTCAGACTCCTCACTCAGTCTCTCGAGCGCCCCGATTAGAGCCTCCATTGACTCTGCAAAGATCACAGCATCGTCAGCAAAGTCAAGATCCGTGAATTCTTCTTCATCAACAGATAGATGCCCCACAGCCGCTGGACCCCACGACCTTGCCCAACACCCAGTCCATACAAGCATTGAACAGAGTAGGAGCAAGAACACACCCCTGACGAACCCCAGAATCAACTGGGAAAAATGCAGAGGTCCTGCCTCCACTCTGTACAGAACTCACAGTACCAGTGTACAGGCTAGCCATGATATCCAGCATCCTCGAGGGGATCCCGTGAACCCTCAGGATGTCCCACAGGGCAGCTCGATCAACTGAGTTGAACGCTTTGCGAAAATCGACAAAGGCTGCAAAGAAACTCTGCTGATATTCGCGCTTGCACTCTATGAGAACCCTCAGTGCCAGGATGCGGTTGATGATAGACCTCTTAGGCGTAAAATCAGACTGTTCCAGTCACTGGTAGGTGAGCAAGTGATCACGGATCCTATTGAGGACGACCCTAGCAAGGACCTTACCTGGCACCGAGAGCAGTGTTATCCCCCTGTAGTTGCAGCAATCCAGGCGATCACCCTTCCTTTTCCAGATAGGGACGACAAGTCCCTTTTTCCAGTCAGTTGGGATGATGCCTGTCTCCCAAATGGAAGCAAAGATTGCTTGCAATGCCAGGAGGACAGCCTTACCACCAGCCTGGAGAAGTTCACCCTGGACACCACAGATCCTTGCAGCCTTTCCCCTCCTCAGCTGGTTCACCACCTGTGCAATCTCAGTGAGATTGGATGGTTCACAGCTAATTGGAGGACAGGGATCCACTAGATTGATCTTGAGACTTTAAGAATCGATACTGAATCATTTAAACAAACAATAATGATTAATCAGAAAATCTAGATTTTTACCCAGGCCTAACGAACACATAACTCCAGTTCTTAGGTCCTTACATTGGCTCCTAGTTAACTTTAGGGCAGATGTCAAAATCCTCCTATTAGCATATAAAGCCTTAAATGAGCAAGGGCCTGCTTACTTATTTGAACTTATTATTACTTAAAAACCAAACAGCACATTAATATCTCAAGATGCTGGCCTGCTTATGATTCCAGGGATTAACATAATAACAGTGGAAGGTCAAGCTTTAAATTACAGGATCCTAAAGCTGTGGAACGGTCTGCCTAATACTATAAAGTGCCCCTTCAGTCTTTGCATTTATATCCAGGTTGAAGGTTAACTTTATTTTACCTCCAAGTTTTCTTTTTTTTCTTCTTGCCTTTTTAGAGGATCAAGGCTAGGGCACTGTCAAAAAACAGGGCCTCCGACTGACACATTCCTTGTGTTATTTTGAGCTACACAAAAAATAAATTGTTGATGTTGTATAATTCCCATTATTTACCTTGAGCAGAATTTACTAATTTAATATTGTAGTGAAAAGTCAAGCAAAATGACACCTTTTATTGGCTGACTAAAAAAAAAACAATATGCAAGCTTTCGAGGCAACTCAGGCCGCTTCTTCAGGCAAGATCAATCAATCATCTTGCCTGAAGAAGGGGCCTGAGTTGCCTCGAAAGCTTGCATATTGTAATCTTTTTAGTTAGCCAATACAAGGTGTCATTTTGCTTGACTTTTCACTACATTCATAATGGCTAACACAGTACAACACCCTAGTACTACTAATTTAATATTTTATTTACAGGATGTTCAATTATTACTTTTTGTAGCTCTCAGGTAAGGCAACATGCTGCCACAAGGATAACCAAGACTAAGAATGTCAATGATAACAAGTAACTCCTGTTCTTAAGTCTCTACCTTGGTTTCCAGTTAAGTTTAGAATCAACATGAAAAATTTAATTCTAAAATATAAAGCTTTTTAAAGCTTTGACTTTATTATTAATATTTAAAATGGCTCTGGCATGGTTGTGGTGATGTGATAAGGTCAAGACAATGAACTCTGATCTTGTTTGTGCCACTAGAAGCCAAAACTGATGACAGCCAAAAAAGTCACAATAAGCAGCATGGTAACAGAGGAATACAGCTTGTTTACTTGATGAACGTCAGCTCTGTGTATCACCCTCTGACAACAAAATGACCAAATAATACATAACTGGAAACACTAATGTAAATTTTTTGTAACCATTACCAATTGACGCATTGTACGTTTTACCATAATGGAAACATTTTAAAAAAGGTTAACATGGAGAACTAAGTGCAAAGATTAGATGCTGCAAAAGAGAGTGAGCACTGCCAAAGACAGAAAATTACCAGCCAAGATCAGACCATATAAGAGAAGAAGAAAATGATCATTATGCTTAGTGCTGCTGGATGACACTGTTTGCTATAGTTGCTGTGAATCATTTTGAAGAATATTCTTAAACATTTAATTGTTCTTATTTAAAGTATTATTGCACTGTATCAGATCTGTATTTTTTGATACCGCACACTTAAGACTATAGCCATACTTGTCTGTGACTGCTCTGTCATGGATACTATAAGAGGTACAAATCACATATAAAATATGACAGAGTGATTCAGGTTAGAGAGTCTGAAAAATGTGTACACATGGGGTTTAGAGGTGCCTTGGTGGACTGAAGACCACATACAAGGTGTTATTTATGGTAAGTGGGCTGACTACTTTTAGGATAGACAATAAGAGGAGGACACTGTTATGACATACAGTATTTGCAGCATACATGATCTGCATATATGATCAAAATCAAAAGAACAGTTATTTCAGGGTTAATCTCCTGAGTGTTACATCTCTCTATTATAAAAAAAAAATCCTGTAAAGCAAAAGCAAGGCTACGATACATGATCTTCTCAGAAGTTCTTGGAAGACATTTGAAAGACCCGCGAGACAAAAGAGACATGCCACGGTGCGTCTTGTGGGTACCGTAAACATGAGATTTGGTTCCAAGAGATTGTCCCAGGGATGTCTCGCGGGGAAGTGGAACATGAGATTCTTGCAAGACACACCCTACTTACAAAAGATATCATATATGAGCACACCCATCAAAAAAAACTCAGTTGTGTAAAAGCCTGTAGTACACACAGATCATGTGCTTTCAGCACATATAAAGCGTATAAGGACAATATGGAGAATAGAGACCCAAAGGCGTTGGAGAGAAATAAAGGCAGATAAGAGATTATGAAAGCAGTGGAAATCGAAAGGCTCAAACAAACGATGCCGCGATACACATGCAGAGAAAGGTACAGAATATGAAAGCAGTAATATTCGAAAGTATTGTAGCGTCCCAGCCAGGTTGAGGGCTTTTTGGTTTTAAGTGACTGTTAGGTCTGATTGAGGGAGGGCGGAGTATAGCACGGAAGACTGATAGCGGGGTATTAATTGATGCTGTAAGGGGGGGCGTTGGAGAGGGTGCTAGAAAGTTGTGTGTGGGGTTAAGAAGTCGGCGATTGTTCAAGTAAAACTTTTGTGACACTTTATCATGTCAGTCGCTACAGTATCAAAGAAAAGTTAAAAAAGATCACATTACCACAAACAAAAGATTAATCATCAGAACCAGGTGTAATTGAAAAAAATAGCAGGACAAATTGAGGTCAGAAATAAAAGGCAAAGAGAAGACAAAAAAGTATTTTCACATTCACATCATTCAATGCATAAAATGTGGATTTACACAATAATGGACCATACGCTATGAGAATCTGTGGTCCCGGAACAGTTTAAGCAACGACAAGTTGAATTTCAAAGAATACACAATTCAGTTGGGTGTATATTGATGATCACGGAGAAGCGATGCAAATTTTAATAAGCAAAAAGAAAGGTAATGTATATATTCCGCGAATAACATTACACACCAAAGGAGATTGTGATATGCCATTCGTATTAAAATGTTTACAGTTTACCATGAGAATAGCTTTTGCTATGACAATCAATAAATCACAGGGACAAACATTAGAAAAACTAGGATTATTTATTACAGAAACAATATTCACTCATGGGCAGTTATACGTTGCAATGTTACTCCCAAAAATATTGTTTTTAATGAAGCTTTAAAGTAAAAGTGCAAATAATGAAATTGAAACAATTCCAAAGAAAAAAAAAACTTAAAATTGTATATCCGATTAACCAAACACAGGGGTTGGCGAGCGAAGCGAGCAGGGGACAAAGCCCCCTAGTTTTTTTTTATATAAAAAAAAAAACAAATAATAAGTGTATTTCTTGGCTTGAAATATGACATTTTTATTAAATCTCATCTTTCTATTGTCAAATGTGCAAAACACTAAAAGTACATATTCAGAGGTGTAAAAAGTATAACAAAAATAATACCAAATGAATAATAACAATAACATTTATGTCATTACGAAATGAATAACAACAATAATATTGATGCCACTACTGTATATACTGTCAAAATATGTCTTTTTTGTTGTATATCTTTGAATGTGAAAACTCCTTAGTGCATTTACCCAACACTGTTCATCATTATGAACGGTTTGTCTCAGCAACAATTCTTTTGATCACATCATCTAGAAATTACTTCAAGTAAGTAAGTGGATTTTAGCTGTCAACTTTCACTTTAATACCTGGCTGCTCAACAAAACCAGAAATAGATGGTGCTGGTTTATTTGAAGTAAGGTTAACAGAAACACAAATGTGAGCGTCACTTTCAGATTCATCAGAATTACTTTTGGTTTCACTGTCCGTTTCAATTTCACTGACTGAAGACAAATTCACTTTGTTATCACTGCTTATGATAGGCTCCTCAACATCACTGCTTATACCACTGCCAACAACGTGTAACCTGGGCAGCTGAAAAATGTTTCTTGTGAGACGCCATTATGAGGCACAGTTGCTTGGCTAATGCTTGGTCCTGATGCTTACGTAAGACACACCTATACTGTTGCCCAAGTAATGCTTGTTACTAATGCTGTTAGGACTTTTACAGCCCGAGTAATCCTCAGGTCTAACACTTATGAGAGACTCATCTATACTGTTGCCCAAGTGACACATGGTACTAATGCTTTTAACACTTTGATGCTGGGTGCCGCCTGTTTACAAAACAGAAATGTATGTAAGTGTGGTCTGAGGATTCTATGAAAATGTGTGAAGCTGCACGCCAAGTTTAGTTTTGATACATCTCGATTTCAGTGTGGAAATGGGCATATACAACATTTTGTGCGCATGCACCATTTATACATAAAGGTCTGCACTCTAAAACACATATATACCCACTCAATAAACTAATGAATAATGTAAATATAACTAAAAGTTGGATAGAAAGGCACATCTTTATATGTTTACATGACAAAAGTTTAAAAATCTGCTTGATAGTATACACTTTAAAGTATATTCCTAATTAATAAATGAATGTATTTATTATGTTTTAATATAATGCAGCAATAACTTAAAATGCTCACCAGTATGTGCATGCTCAGAAATAGCACTCCTTAGTTCTTTCACACTGGTCAACTTGATGATGCGCCGCCTTGGCACAGATGCAGCTGTTAAATCAGTTTTCATATCCACATCAGATTCTGTTCTGGGTCGTTTTCTAAAATAAAATGAACAGGAGGTGTTTGACATCAGTACTACAATCTTATCTAGAAACTTCCTAAGCATTTCTTAATGCTGCTAGGCTGTTCCAGAAGTTTACGCTCTAATGTTACATTCCTGCAACAAAATGCGTGCTTGTTTGCACTAGCAACATCAAAAAGCATTAAAATTTCAATCAGTTCACTTTTTCTCTCACATATCCTTTAATTATAACATGCAACCATGAATTGAGTGAGATATGTCAGTAGTGCTGGGTGGTAAAATTCTGAAAACTTTCTGAAAACTTGAAAATCATTAAAATTCAAGAAGTTTTAAAGGAAATGTTAAATGTACATAATTTAGGTGTCACTTCTCAAAAATAAATCTTATCTGCTTATTAATATTTTCAATTTTAACTTTTTTATTCAGATTATTATGATAGATACTCTTTAAAACAGAAACAGGAATATGAAACTATCGTGATAATTATCGAAATCGATCGATATGGAAAAATATATTGTGATAATATTTTTGTCCATATCGCCCAGCTCTATATGTAGGCAAACTAAACTTTATGATCTGCAGTACCTCCCACTTGAGATATGTGGTAAAGCAACTCAAAACCAATTTTAATTGTCCCAGCACTATAAAAGACATTTGATTCTTTTGGCATCAGTCTATAGCAATCCTAAAAATAACATGCCAGGCATGAGTTTACGTTCTGTAAAAAAAATGCAACAAATTGAGAATCAGTACATTCTATGCAAATGGATGCTGGTTTAAGATCTCTATAGACTGTTGCTGTTAATTGTCACTAGTTCTTCAGGTCCGTAATTTCCACCGTCTTTTATTTTTTAAAAACACACTCTTTAGACTAAGGTGTGCACTGCTTCAATCAGTTAGAATTCTGCAGCATTACATCTCACATCATGAAGACCTTTGAGAGACTGAAGTGGAGGATGTAATTATATTTCTGCCCAAAAAGGCTTATTCTCAACCTGAACAAAGCTGGCAGTACTATGAGGATTATGTTTTTTGATTTCTGTGATGCCTTCAATACAATCCAGCTATTCTTGTTAAAGAGTAAACTTAAAAGACATGCAAGTGGATGAGCCTATGGTATCCTGGACTATCTATAAGGCAGATGGCCTGATCATTGTCCGTGTAGAGTTTTCATGTTCTTCCCAGATTTTAAGGGTTTTCTGAAAGTATTTTTGTTTTCCTCCTACATACCCAAAGATGTTCTGATCATGTCAACTGATTAGTAACTAGCCATCTGAGTGTGTGAGTGTGTATATACATGAGTGGGCACTGTGATGGACTACTTCTTCGTCTGGAGATGTTTTCTGCCTTGCATCTGGGGCTGCTAGAATAGCCTAATGTTACCCCAATATTCCCCCAGTAACCTCGAATTGAACAACTGAATTAAATGTGTTGGAAAATATTATAAAGCGTGTTGGAAAATATTATAAAGCACAATTACCTGTGATAAATAGGAAACAAAGACAGTACTATGATAATCCAGACAGCCTAGGTCATTTTAAAAGGCATAGCTAGTAGTGCTGAAATCTCACAATGTGTAATGTATTTACTATAGAACTGACGCTTTCTGCTGTATTTATATCAGTTTCCTCACACAGTCATATTAATTAGAATTTCTAAGTTAGACCAGTGTGACTGTCCATTGGGTTTTGATCCTGCCTTATGTCCAGTATTGCCAAGGCAGGATTGTTTATGATAGAAGGAAATAAAAAGGTGATGCTGCTTTGTGTTGTTGATTGTCAGCAAAAATATTTAATTTTGCAATTGTAGTGACTCAGTCCTTCCAAGTCCACCCTGAACAACTGAGTATTTTCACAATTTATATTGGTTGAGCATGACTTTATGCTTCTCATTTTTGGTGCACTCAACAGTAGACACAGTCCCTTGTTTGGACAAATTAGAGAAAGGTGCTTGTTTCTGCAGCTATATTATTGATTAGTGTCCTTTTATAAATCTAATAAAACTTTTTGCACAATTTCACAACAATATATGCAAAAGGAAAGACAAATGATTGCAATCAAAACAAATGATGCACTTAAACAGTATTTGAAACAGAAAAGTACAACAGTGGCTAGTGAGGCTCCTAGAATCTTATAGCACACATACCTAGGTGGTGTTGTTTCAGATAACAATTTTGTAGATTCTCCTGCCTCTCCATCTTGAAGGAAATCATCAAGATCCTCATTCGCTGGAGCCAGAACCTCAGAGTCATTTAGCTCCTCATACATACTTTGGCTATCAGAGTTCACTGGGGTTGCACAGCTGCTCTCATTTGCATCAAATTCTAGAGACTTCTGATGAACTTGGTTACTTGACTGAAGAAAAGCATCAAGCTTCTGCATTCGAAAATCTGTGCGCACCATTTGATGTGCATAGACTTTATCTGCAGAAGTTGTAGCTGTTCCTGCTGGTTTGAGGGTTTCACCAGATGAGATTGCAGGACCAGGAAGTAGGGTCTAAAATAGAAAGGAAAGCAGGAATCAAGCTTTACTTACTGCACTAGTGAAACTTGGCAAAAGATGAACAAAAAGATTTTACCACATTCATTCAAAGTAGGTCTTGAAGAAAAAGAAAGGGATCTTGGCTAAACCCTGAGTTTAATCCAGTTTCTTTTGTTTATTGATGTTGGTCATTAGACTTTTAAAATCTCCTTTTTTTCATTTTTGTTATTGAATTGTATTACTAAATTTAATTGGTGCTGCTAAAAAGACTATAACGTGCAACACTTATCACAAGTTTATTGAAGTACTGCAGTAAAATAAAAACACAAAAAATATTTGCCCCAACACAGATAACCTCTAATATCCTTCTTTGTGAAGCAACTGAAATGTGAATTTCAAATACATGTTATTCACCAAATGAACCACAGTGGTACAGTGGTTAGTACTGCTGTCTAATGAATACAGTTGTCTTGGGTTTGCATACCGAACCTGGTTGATGTCTGTATGCAGTTTGCACATTCTTCTTATGTCTGCATGTGTTTTTCACCCACAACTCAAAAATGTGGAGGTTAGGTTAACTGGTGATTCTAATTTGACCCCAGTGTCAGTGTGCGTCATACAACACACTAGTTCTTTGTCAAAGGCTATTTTGTACCTTTCACCCAGTGCTGCTGGAACTGGCTCCAGCTTCCTGGAATCTAGAATTTGATTAAATGTATTAGAGAATGTACATATGAATGTATGTGTGTATATATATATATATATATATATATATATATATATATATATATATATATATATATATATATATATATATATATATATATATATATATATTATAAAAAGAAATCCTACCCTGGAAAGCAAAAAGCAAGTCTACGATATGTGATCTTCTCGTAAGACATTTTAAAGACCCGCAAGACCAAAGACACGCCCTACTTACAATCTACCTGCGAGACCAAAGACACGCCCTACTTACAATCTATCAAATAGGACAATAGCCAGCAAAACATTCAGTCTTGTGAAGGATTTGAGCACACATAGATCCAGGGCTCTCAGCGCATATAATGCGTATAAGGTACGTTATAAATTAAATGTCGACATCTAAGCGAAGAAGAAAGTAGCGCGGAGAAAAGAGACTCAAATGCGTTGGACAGAAAAAAGAGCAAAAAAGAATAATCGAAGTGCAAATTCAGAAAATAAGGAAAGTAATTATCAGCCCGGAACAAGTGGAATTGAAAAAAAAAGCACATCCAATCCGCCGTAGAATTAAAAGACAATGAGTAAAAGAAAGTAGAACTTCATAAAGACGTTTACAAATGTTGACGCTAAACACATGCAGAGCAGGTTAGAGACTATGAAACCAGTGAAATTAGAAAGGCTCAAAAAAAAAAAAAAAAAAATAAATAGCGCTATACACATGGAGAAAGTTAAAGGATATGAAAGTAGGAAAATTAGAAAATATAAAAAAAGAAAGTAAAGATCACAGTAGCGCAAACAAACAAACTGCCTCATTTAACTATGCACCAGTCTAACTTTGGTTTTGCACAATAATTACTACACTATTGCACCTTAACACTTAATTCTACTTTATTCATATAATTGTACTTATTTATTATGTTCTACTATACTGTTACCTTTCAATCTATGACTTTTTGTTAATCTAACTGATATTCTTCTAACTTTGCACAGTTTTTGATAAGCGGATCAGGATGCATTTCACTGTGTGTGTTGTCCTGTATAACTATGCATGTGACAAATAAAGGATCTTGAGAATTTCAAAAACGGAGTTTACTGCACATGCTTTTATTGGTTACTTCGTTCATGTATATATATTTATCTGTCTGCTTATTTAAAAAGATACATTTACCCCAGGAGTCAAAAATGTTCTGTCTGGCCCTTGTATAAAAACCTAGACAAAAGCTGGGGTATCACCTTGGTAACCCCATGTACTTTTGGAACTGTGAGAGGAAAATAGCACGACTTTACAGACAGGAGTCCAATGCAGAACTCTACTTACTTTTTTACTTTGTAAAAAAAAAATTATTAACTGCTGATGATGTGGATCGTTTTGTCTGTGCTGAAATTCCAAACACAGAAACCTATCCTGACCTCATTAGAAAGATTCAGCATATTGGGACTCGCAAGATTACAAATATTGTTTTTAGAGAAGTTCTGAAATAAAAGTGAAACTAATGAAATAGCAACAATTCAAAGAAAAAAAAATCTTAAAAGTGTGTATCCGGAAAACCAAACAAGGGGGTTGGCGAGCGAAGCCCCCTAGCATATATATATATTTAAAAGAAACAAAACAAAAAAAACAACATATCCAATGAGACTGCTATGGAAAAATAACGGAATGGTCATCTTAATATGATGTTTGTTACAAAGCTTTTGTTACCTGAGTGGCTTAAATATAGGTAGGAGAAATCAGTGCTTAAAGGTTGATTATAAACCTGACCAAAAAATTAAAGGAGTGTGACATCATGTACATGCGAGTGTGACATCATTTACATGCACCTGTAAACTGAAATGACTTCATATTTGTCATGCAAAGAAAACAAAAAAGACAACAGTTTTAAGTGAGCATGACAAAGAAATTGTGCTATACAATTAATGTGTAAAAGGAAAACGAGACTAAAGTTTTAACAGTACTTCCAGACAATGCATAAATTGACGAAACACTGATTTCCCAATTTGGTCTTGAATTTCAAGGTCAGGTAGGATTAAAAATCACAAAAAAGGGTACAATATAAAATGGCCAGGCACAACAAATATCACCTCATAATTGCACTGGAGGGTAAAGACCTACATACACACTGTTTGACCATAAAAAGGACAAGAGCCATTTGGAATTTTCTAGATTGCTGCAAAAACCTCTGAATATCCGCACCTAAGTCATAATAAAAAGATGGTCTACTAAAAACTGCAAATGAAACACTAACAGGTCTACTGTATAAAGGCATTCAAAGTTTGAAAAAAATAAGAAATATTAGCACCATAACTGTATATTACAACTGTGAAAAATATTTCAGGGAGAAACAAGATGCTGAATTGTACTACCACTTCAGGGTCTCACTTTTACTTTCTAAAAACAGCTTAAGAGCTGAGACACTGAATAATAAACCAGAAAGCTGACAATGTCCTTTCAGAAATAGTCAAATAAATCAATTTTCAAAGAACATCATGCAGGAAACAAAGTACATCAGGGTTAAAGATGAAGAAATAAGAAGTAGAGAAAAACACCTTCACCACATAATTACCTATAAAATTTCACAGGTTTGTCTTTTTAGATATGCAGTAAATACAGTACATGAAATAGTACAATTGCTAGAAGTTTTTAACTACACATGAAGATAAAAGAGGCTCATTTGTCCACTCACTCTCTATTGCCCAATAATAATGCTTGTTATATTAACCAACCAACACATTATAATAAACTTGTTCAGAGAGATGGTCATCAATTTCTTTTAAATAAATGTTCTGAACACACTCTGCAAAGGGGTGTGTGTGTGTGTGTATTGTCGCAGGTGGCCAGGATTATTACCTGGCCGGGACGCGAGAAAGGACCGGAAGGTGGCGAGAATAGCTTCCGGGCCACGAGGGCACAACTGCCATGGAGCAGGAGAGGACCACGGGAAAGGAGAATGAACTGTCGGACTTGTTGGGACCCGTGGCCACCACCTGGGGGCGCTTTACACCTCGTGGGACCCGGATGTTGTTACTTC
>NC_041406.2:120708610-120811110 GCF_900747795.2 Erpetoichthys calabaricus | reverse complement strand
GCTTATTGACTGAAAGGGACTTTCATGAAAAAACTTAGGGCTTTGCTACAGGATGCACCCTCCACAAGTTAAGGAAGTAAAAATAAAGGTATATATTTCTGTTTTATTTAAACCTTTTAAGTTTGTATACGGGCGGCATGGTGGCGCAGTGAAAGGTGCCAGTAAGGAGTTCGTTTCCCTGCGTGGAGTTTGAATGTTCTCCCCATGTCTGTCTGGGTTTCCTCCGGGTACTCCGGTTTCCTCTCACAGTCCAAAGACATGCAGGTTAGGTGCATTGGCGATTCTAAATTGTCCGTGGTGTGTGTGGGTGTGTGCGCCCTGCGGTGGGCTGGCACCTTGCCCGGGGTTTGTTTCCTGCCTTGTGCCCTGTGTTGGCAGGCATTGGATCATGTATTTAGGATATAGCGGGTTGGATAATGGATGGATGGACATTTGTATGCATAGCCCTATTTGCCTGTTTTCGTTTTTTTTCTTTCTTCAGTATTATTTCAGCAAACCCGGAGCTTGTCAGTTCAAATCCTGGTACTGACACCACTGTGTGACCCTGAGGAAGTCACTTCACCTGCCTGTGCTGCAAAAAACAAAAGTAATGTAACAAATTGTACCTCAGATGTTGCAAGTTGCTGGAATAAAGGCATAAGTAAAATAGATAAATATGTATTATACACATAGGAAGTATTAATTTATTTTCAGTTATGTCATCTGCAGCAAACCTTTATAAAGGAGGGTTTCTCCTTTTTAGATAGTGCAAACTGTTTCTTCTTCATTGAGGTGTTCTCTTGGAGAGCTTTTTTCATTTCATTGAAAATTAAAGCAGCTGCTGCCAAAATATGTAGCTTTCTTATTAATTTTTCAACATTGTGTAAAATAACTTTATAAAGTAACATAAAAGGTTTAAATACTGGTTATCCTTTTACACTAAAATATTACTAAAGAGATACAAAAAAAGTAAAATGCATATGTTCTTTTTCTTTAAGGAGATTAAATACTACTGAAGAAAGAAAAAAAAAACTAAAACAGCCAAATGGGGCTATGCATACGAACTTAAAAGGTTTAAATAAAACAGAAATATATAATTTTATTTTTACTTCCTTAACTTGTGGAGGGTGTATCCTGTAGCAAAGCCCTAACTTTTTCGTGAAAGCCCGTTTCAGTCAATAAATCTTAAAAACAGGTGTAAAGATATTGACAATAAGCTACGCAAACCCACCAAGACATGGAATCGTTTAAATCAAGTATCATTACATCTTCCTTTCTTAAAGAGAAGTAAGGCAGTACTTATAAGCTTACATATATATATATATATATATATATATATATATATATATAGACATACATACATATATATATATCTATATCAAGGATCAGTTTTTTTGTGAAGCAGCCTTAACACAGCTTTTCCGCTGTTTTATAAACCAACGCCAAGGAAGGAACCTTTTTATTAAATGCAAGAGTTCTTTGCTTTTTTTTTTTCTTCTTTTTTTACGATTGTTATAGTTCTGTTTGTATACCACGTTATCAGTTCAGCACTCCGGTTGTAATATGACCAAGCCGTGCAAGCACACTCTTGAGAATGCAACGTATAGTTGTACAGGAGAAAAGCAATCTTGCCTGAAATCAATGGCAACCTTTTGTAGGTCTATGAACTTAATTTAAACTTTAGGTTTACACGGTGCTTTGTTTCCGAAGTACATGCACTCATGAATATGTTTATAAAGGCGAGCTTTTAAGCCTGAGAAATCACCCCGTAAATGCACACGTTTAATTGCACGTGTTAATATGTATGCTTACACAGTATTAAAAGACACTCAACAACGTCATTTACCTTTGTTCCCGCGTTTGATAAAAGGCGAGCTTTTAAGCCTGAGAAATCACCCCGTAAATGCACACGTTTAATTGCACATGTGTTAATATGTATGCTTACACAGTATTAAAAGACACTCAAAAATTAACGTCATTTACCTTCGTTCCCGCGTTTGACTCGTGCTGTAAATCTCTTTCTTGTTTTTAGTTCACGTGATTACGTAGGAGGCGTGATGACGCTATACGTGACTCCGCCTCCACCATTAGAGTATATGGACAAAAAACAGGTTCCAGTTATGACCATTACGCGTAGAATTTCGAAATGAAACCTGCCTAACTTTTGTAAGAAAGCTGTAAGGAATGAGCCTGCCAAATTTCAGCCTTCTACCTACACGGGAAGTTGGAGAATTAGTGATGAGTGAGTGAGTCAGTCAGTCAGTCAGTCAGTGAGGGCTTTGCCTTTTATTAATTAGTATAGATAGTACTGTGCAAAAGTTTTAGGCAGGTGTGAAAAAATGCTGTAAACAAAGAATGCTTTCAGAAATATAAATAATGATTGTTTATTGTTATCAATTTACAAAATGCAAAGTGAGCGAACAAAAGAAAAATCTAAATCAAATCAATATTTGGTGTTGCTACCTTTTGCCTTCAAACCAGCATCAATTCTTACAGGTACACTTGCACAAAGTCAGGGATTTTGTAGGATTATAGTCAGGTGTATGATCAACCAATTATACCAAACAGGTGCTAATGATCATCAATGTCACACGTAGGTTGAAACACAGTCATTAACTGAAGCAGAAACAGCTGTGTAGGAGGCTTAAAACTGGGTGAGGAACAGCCAAACTCTGCTACCAAGGTGAGGTTGTGGAAGACATGGCATGGCATGTCATGGCAAGATTGAGCACAGCAACAAGACACAAGGTAGTTATACTGCATCAGCAAGGTCTCTCCCAGACAAAGATTTCAAAGCAGACTGGGGTTTCTAAATGTGCTGTTTAAGCTCTTTTGAAGAAGCACAAAGAAACGGGCAACACTGAGGATTGTAAACGCAGTGGTCGGCCAAGGATGCAGCAGATGAAAGACACATCAAGCTTCGAAATCGGAAGATGTCCAGCAGTGCCATCAGCTCAGAACTGGCAGAAACCAGTGGGACCCAGGTACACCCATCTACTGTCCGGAGAAGTCTGACCAGAAGTGGTCTTCATGGAAGACTTGCAACCAAAAAGCCATACCTCCAACGTGGAAACAAGGCCAAGCGACTCAAGTATGCACGAAAACATAGGAACTGGGGTGCAGAAAAATGGCAGCAGGTGCTCTGGACTGATGAGTCAAAATTTGAAAGGGCTGGAGAGCCGTACAATAATGAGCGTCTGCAGGCAACAGTGAAGCATGGTGGAGGTTCCTTGAAGGTTTGGGGCTGAATTTCTGCAAATGGAGTTGGAGATTTGGTCAGAATTAATGGTGTTCTCAATGCTGAGAAATACAGGCAGATACTTATCCATCATGCAGTACCATCAGGGAGGCGTAGGATTGGCCCCAAATTTATTCTGCAGCAGGACAATGACCCCAAACATACAGCCAAAGTCATAAAGAACTATCTTCAGCGTAAAGAAGAACAAGAAGTCCTGGAAGTGATGGTATGGCCCCCACAGAGCCCCGATCTCAACATCATCGAGTGTGTCTGGGATTACATGAAGAGACAGAAGGATGTGAGGAAGCCTACATCCACAGAAGATCTGTGGTTAGTTCTCCAAGATGTTTGGAACAACCTACCAGCCGAGTTCCTTCAAAAACTGTGTGCAAGTGTACCTAGAAGAATTGATGCTGTTTTGAAGGCAAAGGGTGGTCACACCAAATATTGATTTGATTTAGATTTCTCTTTTGTTCATTCACTGCATTTTGTTGATTGATGAAAATAAATGATTAACGCTTCCATTTTTGAAAGCATTCTTTGTTTACAGCATTTTTTCACACGTGCCTAAAACTTTTGCACAGTACTGTATATATATGTACTCCACCTTTTAGGTGAGGCTAAAGGAAATTCTTTCTTCTATATTAGCAATATATATGAGTATGCATATTTATGAAGTTGTACAATCATATATCAAAACAAAAAAACAAATAAATGATTTTCTTCACAGACACCCATATGCAATTAAAGAAGTACTGTACTACTCGGCTGAAAAAAGTTTTAAAGCACTTTCAACAGATAATATAAACAAAGACTACTCCAATTTGTGGAGTGATACTGTAATATATAAATGTAGCAAACTGCAGATGTAAATTAGCATTATGCTCTATTGAAGGTGTCTGACATGCTACATTACACTCGAAAAGAAAAAAAAATGTTTTGTGAATTTTTAATTACTTCATGATAGAATCACTGTACTCCTTGTACACTCAACTCTAGAATGCTTTGCAAGTCACCATCACATTTTGTATCACTATCACATTTTCTGAATCTTTTCCACATGACACAAGATTGTGGAGAGCCAAAGTTTATCCTGGCAGCACTGGGCACAAGGCAAAATAAAATGTATTCCAAAAACAACTTTCCAATTCCAGTCATCATTACTAGATTGCATAATTCAAGTATAACCACTTGAATTTTATTAAGTGACCTTTTTAAGGGAAAACACAAAGCACATTCACTTATTATTAATTTACATATCTGCAGATATACAGGTGAACTATACATTAGTAAGCACTGGTGATCCTGTAGCATGATTTACTTCACTAAATAGTTCCAAAACATTTTGATTCTTAAAAAAGGCAACTCAGCTTCCCATCAAGTCTTATAGTCCTTGTCAGTAAGCTAAGCAGTTATTTTTGAAAACTGAAATTAGACATAGCATGTACAGTTACACTAACTTTTACTGGAGCTGCTATGATAAAAATTCCTTATCCGGCAATATAAAAAGAATATGTAATGAGAAAAACCTAGGCAAGTCATAACCTTGTACAGAGCTTCTCCCTGCATTAGTGGAGTATCCAAATTAATATTAAATCTGCTTTTGGCTGAAAGTGAAACACTTAAAAGTGAATTAAAAAGCCAGCTGCCTTTAACTCACCTGCATAACAAAAGGACTCTAATTGGATTGTATGAACTCTTCTGTAGCGTTAGTATTAGCCAGCAATTTGTCAGTTGGCTTTCTGAATATCATCTGATAACTAGAGGCATTAATCAAAGATGAGCTGACAAGTCTGCACACTTAAGTCAGAACAAAAGATGCCTAGCAGGACATTGATCTTCAGCTCACAGCTACAAGGTAAGCTACTGCTTACTGCGAAGGACACACTCATGCACCTTTAAGGAAACACGAACCTGCAACTGAAAGTTAACTCTGATCCGGTCAGCATAGGCTACACTTTCTCTTAAAAACTCTGTGTGTGCACCTCCTCACTCATCCATTCTCTGTTTGGGCCTCTTTTCGGGTTGTCCTGTCCTTCTTGGGGGAGATTAGACTAGATTACATAAAAACTATTAATTCGATGGGGAAACGTAAAAAAACAAGAAAAAACTGCTTTATGACTGATTCTTTCAAGCCTCGGTGGTGTCAATGACTAAACTCAATCAAAAAGAAACAGTTTTATTTCTAAAAAAAGTAATATCAGTACCTAAACTCTTGTGACAGAGGGGTCATGCTTCCCTTATAGCCCGGAAGTACTTCCAAGCTGATTAAAGACCTGGAATTCTCCATCTGACCCAAAAGTGCTGGCAAGTCACGTGGGAGGAAGAACAGAAGCTATATAAAGGACTGCTGGAAACCCAGCAACCAAGCCAGAGTCAGGTACAGGTGTACAAAACTCGCTGGGAGGTGTGGAGGAGAAAGAAAAAGAGAATATTGTGCTTATTGTGTTTACTTGCTTGTTTATTGGTGGCTATGGTGCTTGGAGGGCACGGTATAAGAAGAAAAGAAAAGAAAATCTTCTTGGTGCATTTAACCTGTATTCTGCATGTCTGTCTGTTGGGTTTAAGGGGAAACAGTGACCCCTAGCATCCACAAGTCCAACACCAAAGATTAATTCTGAAAATAGATGCTGAAGGCATCAAAGGTGACTTATAAAACTGGATCTCTAATTGGGTAACCAGCAGGAGACAAGTAGTACAGATAAGAGGGGAATGCTCCACAAACAGCAAGGTCATCAGTGTCAGGAGTTTGTACTTGGACTATTACTTTTTCTGATTTATATTAATGACAATGGTTCTGGTATAGTTAGTAACTAGGGGGCTCCGCCCCCTGCTCGCTTCGCTCGCCAACCCCTGGTGTTGGGAATGAGAAAGAGCGTGATGTATGAATGAGATATAGAATAGTGTGAAGGTGTAGATGATGCAAATAGAAAGCAAACAATAAAGTGTGTGGCACAGTGTAAAGGTTTATTGGAAAATGTCTTTGTACACGCCGTTTAAGTGTAAAAGGTAATTCCAGGTCAGAACTTGTAAGGTCAATGAAGATGGTTATTGTCGTGATCAGAGTCAAGTTTGTCAGAGCTTAGAAAGAGTTGTGTCTCTCCAGGAAGTAATGCAATGACTTGGGTATTTATGTTTTCCACATTAATATTTTTTGGACATAATATAGTGCGTTGTGTTAAAAGGGGCATTTGGTCTAATGAGATTGCTGTTCCAAATCTGTCTGTAAGTAAGTCGGCGCAGATAAAGGCTTGAGGAATTGTAATAATATCTGGGTGAAGTCTATCTGTATTGGTGAGTGTACCATCTCCCAGTTGTAATAACCAATTGTTATGATGTGGATGTGGACATCGCATGTTTTGTACTAACTGTATCTTTTGAAAGCAATGCCAATTGTCTGCGTATTTTAAGGTGCACTGAACAATAGCTGAGCGCATGGAATGTGGAACAATAGCTAAGCACTGTGTAAAATCTCCTCGTAATAAAAGTACCTTTCCTCCAAAGGGAAGATTATTATTCATAAACGTTTGTAGAAGTTTATGAATGGTGTTGAGTAAGTGAGTGGATGCCATTGTACATTCATCAATAATTAACAGTTTTGCAAGACGGATGTCATGTGCAGTGCCACTGTTAATGTTCATAGTGGATATCGATTTGTAGGATCTAATGCAGTTCATAAAGATTTCACTTTCAGGTACATCGTTAGTTAGAAGCTTCTGTAGATATTCAGGATATGAATGTAAAGGAGGCAGTCTAATTTGACCGTTTTGATAACAACGTGTAAATTCATTACTTGTATTGCCAGTTGTTTCTTCAGGGAAGTTAAGTGAATGACAATGATTGCAAATGACATTCATTAATCCCAATGAATTTTCCTGAATAGTGGACTCATTATTGAACGCGTTGTCAGCTAACTGGCGCAATCGTTTAGCAGGTGTCTGTCGTTGATGTCCGTGACGTGTATATTTTGCTTGTGCCATTTGAGAGGCGCGTCGTTGTATGTTCAGTATTTGGGACGTGTTGTTTTGGAGCTGTAATCAATTTGCCTGTGAGGTGTGAGAAGCCCGTTGTAGTTTACGGCGTGCATTGTTTGTATTGAGCCTTGCCCGTTTTTGTATGTCAGTCAGTTGAGCTTTCTCTTTTTGGAGCCTTGCCTGCTTGTTTTCCGGCATTTGAGATGCGCGGTGTAGACGTCTGCGTTTATTTATTTTGTCCCCTCGCTGCCATTTCTGTATGTCTGAGACGGGAGGTGTTTCGTTTTGAAGCCGTGCCTGTTTCGATGCAGTACTGTGAGACGCGCGCTGCATGCGTCCACGTTCAGTGTGTCTGTCCATTTGGGTTCGTTTATGTAACTGTGTTAGTTGAGCTTTGTGTTTTTGGAGCCGAGACATTTTTTCTTCCAGAGTTTCAGAAGCGCGTTGGAGGCGACGTGTATTGTTTTTTTTCATGCGGGTTCGTGTGTTTGGTTCCGTTACTCGAGCCGTATCGGTTTGTACCTGTGATCGTGAATTCATGAATTGTTTGTTCTTCAGCGTTAGAAATATGGATAAGTAATAAGGAGGATCGCACTCACTGTTAATATGGAGCCTTTTCTGCGGTTGAACGGTTAATAGTGCCTCATTGTAATGAGATCCACCTATGCTGCATAGTGTGAATTGTGTTTGGTCCCGTTACTCGAGCCGTATCGTTTTGTACCCGTGATCGTGAATTTATGACTTGTTTGTTCTTGAGCGTGATAAATATGGATAAGTAATAAGGAGGATCGCACTCACTGTTAATATGGAGCCTTTTCTGCGGTTGAACGGTTAATAGTGCCTTATTGTAATGAGATCCACCTATGCTGCATAGTGTGAACGTGTTGAGATGACGTATGTTTAATACGGACGGTTCATTTAGAAATGGGGCTTTGTGTGTAGATTTGTGCATATTTGCGTTGTTGATTTGTTTCAGGGTGCACTGTTCCAATGCGATGCAATATTTGTCCACATATGCGAAAGCAGTATGGGCCATTGCCTTTTGGTGGCCTGATATTTACTCCGGTAGATGCAAAAGCAAATGAACTATTGTAGGATCTAATGCAGTTCATAAAGTTTTTACTTTCAGGTACATCGTTAGTTAGAAGCTTCTGTAGATATTCAGGATATGAATGTAAAGGAGGCAGTGTAATCTGACCCTTTTGACAACAACGTGTACATTCATTACTTGTATTGCCAGTTGTTTCTTCAGGGAAGTTAAGTGAATGACAATGATTGCAAATGACATTCATTAATCCCAATGAATTTTCCTCAATAGTGGACTCATTATTGAACGCGTTGTCAGCTAAGTGGCGCAATCGTTTAGCAGGTGTCTGCGGACGGTTCCTTTAGAAATGGGGCTTTGGGTGTCACTTCTTATTGATGTTAGTGTGTTTGTGGGTCTGAATCGTCGTTGTTGTGAACGTTTCGTGTGCCATGTCCGTAGTCTGTCCCGTTTCGTCTCTAATGGGCTTGGTGTGGCGGTCACGGCTTCTTTTTTTTGGTGTGGTAGGAGCTTGTTGAATCCTCCTCTTTGTGTGCGTCCCGTTTCGTGTGCAATGGGATTCGTGCGCCGCTGTGTGCTTTGCCAGCGTCTGGGGGGGGGGTTTGTTGATTGGAGGGGGTGGTGGGATTGGTGGGGCGCGAGCGTCTTCTTTCTTTTTGTGTGCCAGGGGCTTGTTGAATCCTCCTCTTTGTGTGTGTCCCGTCCGTTGCTTGTAGGGGGGGCTGCTTGGAGGTGGGTGTGGGATTTTTGGGGCACGAGCGGCTTCTTTTTTTTTGTGTGCTAGTTTCGTGTGCAATGGCTTTCGTGCGGCGCTGTGTGCGTCGCCTGCGTTTGACTCCTTTTTTCTGTGCTGACTCCCTTTTTTCTGTGGTCGCGGCGCCTCATTTCTTTGACTCCTTTTTTCTGTGCTCACTCCTTTTTTCTGTGGTCGCGGCCGCCTCTCGCGGTGCCTAATTTCTTGGGGCGCCTGCGCAGTACGTCTCTTTGCGGCTACGGCCCCCTCAGTTAGTAATGTGGATCTTGTCAAATTCACAGATGACGCTAAAATTACAATTTAAATTTAAATAGAATTCAAAATGACCAGGAACACATTAAGAACTGGGTGAACACCTGAAAAATGTAGTTTAATGCAGAAAAGTGCAAAGTGCTACACTTGGGCAAAAGGAACATCAAATTACATTGCTTACAAATTCACTAAGCAATGCACAGAAGTAATTAAAAAGAAAGATAAAATGTTAGGTTATATATTAAAAACTGCTGAATTTAAGCCAAGGGACATTATACTCAAACTATATAATGCACTCAAAAGATTGCATCTGGAGTATTGTGTGCAGTTCTGGACACTGGGGTTCAAGGAAGACATAGCAGCACCTGAAGCTGTACAGAGATGCATCCCAGGACTTAAGAAAATGTCCTACTTTGACAGACTCAGAGAATTAAACCTGTTTAGTCTCTAGGAGAGGAAACCCAGCCACAGGGGATGCATAAACCAGTGTGTTTCTTTGTGCCAGTCCCAAGCCCAGATAAATGGGGAGGGTTACGTCAGGAAGGGCATCTGGTGTAAAATTTTGCAAATTAATATGTGGACAACAATACAAATTTCCATACCGGATCGGTTGAGCCCTGGGTTAACAACGACTGCCACCAGTACTGTTAGCCAACAGGGTGCTGGCAGAAATTGGGCTACTGTTGGCCGAAAAAGAAGGAGAAGAAGAGGGGGGAGACGTGTCCGGAGGCAGGAGGAGAGGAGGAAAGTAAAGAGAGTGGAACTGAGGGTAGGAACTTTGAATATTGGCAGAATGACTGGTAAGGGGAGAGAGTTAACAGATATGATGGAGAGAAGGAAGGTTGATATATTGTGCGTGCAAGAGACAAAATGGAAGGGTAGTAAGGCCAGGTGGATTGGAGGTGGATTCAAATTGTTCTATCATGGTGTGGATGGGAGGAGAAATGGGGTAGGAGTTATTCTGAAGGAACAATATGTCAAGAGTGTTTTGGAGGTGAAAAGAGTGTCAGGCAGAGTAATGATAATGAAGCTGGAAATTGGAGGTGTGATGATGAATGTTTTTAGTGCATATGCACGGATGAAGTGATGAACAGTGTACCCAAGGGACAGAAAGTGGTGACTGGAGCGGATTTCAATGGGCATGTTGGTGAAGGGAACAGTGGAGACAAGGAGGTGATGGGTAGGTATGGTGTCAAGGAGAGGAATGAAGAAGGTCAGAGGATAGTGGATTTTGCCAAAAGGATGGACATGGCTGTGGTGAATACGCATTTTAAGAAGAGGGAGGAACATAAGGTTACATACAAGAGTGGAGGAAGATGTACACAGGTAGATTACATCCTATGCAGAAGAGTTTATCTGAAGGAGATTGAAGACTGCAAAGTGGTGGCAGGGGAAAGTGTAGTTAAACAGCATAGGATGGTGGTCTGTAGGATGACATTGGAGATCAAGAAGAGGAAGAGAGTGAGGGCAGAGCCAAGGATCAAATGGTGGAAGTTGAAAATGGAAGACTGCAAGTTTGAGTTCAGGGAGGAGGTGAGTCAGGCACTGGGTGGCAGTGAAGAGTTACCAGACAGCTGGGAAACTACAGCAGGTACAGCAGATAAAGGGTGACAGCAAGAAGGGTGCTTGGCATGACATCTGGAAAGAGGAAGGAGGAAAAGGAAACCTGGTGGTGGAATGAGGAAATACAGGAGAGTATACAGAGGAAGAGGATGGCAAAGAAGAAGTGGGATAGTCAGAGAGATGCAGAAAGTAGAGAAGAGTACAAGGAGATAAGGCGCAAGGTGAAGAGAGAGGCGGCAAAGGCTAAAGAAAAGGTGTATGATGAGTTGTATGAGAGGCTGGACACTAAGGAGGGAGAAAAGGACCTGTACCGATTGGCTAGACAGAGGGACAGAGCTGGGAAAAATGTGCAGCAGGTTAGGATGATAAAGGATAAAGATGGAAACGTACTCACAAGCGAGGAGAGTGTGTTGATGGAAAGAGTACTTTGAGATGCTGATGAATGAAGAGAATGAGAGAGAGAAGAGGTTGGATGATGTGGATATAGTGAATCAGGAAGTGCAAAGGATTAAACAAGGAGGAAGTAAAGACAGCTATGAAGAGGATGAAAAATGGAAAGGCCATTGGTCCAGATGACAAACCTATGGAAGCATGGAGGTGTTTAGGAGAGATGGCAGTGGAGTTTTTAACCAGATTGTTTAATGGAATCCTGGAAAGTGAGAGGATGCCTGAAGAGTGGAGAAGAAGTGTTCTGGTGCCGATATTTAAGAATAAGGGGGATGTGCAGGACTGCAGTAACTACAGGGGAATAAAATTGATGAGCCACAGCATGAAGTTATGGAAAAGAGTAGTGGAAGCTAGGGTTAAGAAGTGAGGTGATGATTAGTGAGCAGCAGTATGGTTTCATGCCAAGAAAGAGCACTACAGATGCAATGTTTGCTCTGAGGATGTTGATGGAGAAGTTTAGAGAAGGCCAGAAGGAGTTGCATTGTGTCTTTGTGGACCTGGAGAAAGCATATGACAGGGTGACTCGAGATGAGCTGTGGTATTGTATGAGGAAGTCAGAAGTGGCAGAGAAGTACGTAAGAGTTGTACAGGATATGTACGAGGGAAGTATGACAGTGGTGAGGTCTGAGGTAGGAGTGACGGATGCATTCAAGTTGGAGGTGGGATTACATCAGGCATCGGCTCTGAGCCTTGGCCTTTGCAATGGTGGACAGGTTGACAGATGAGATTAGACAGGAGTCCCCGTGGACTATGATGTTTGCTGATGATATTGTGATCTGTAGTGATAGTAGGGAGCAGGTTGAGGAGACCCTGGAGAGGTGGAGATATGCTCTAGAGGGGAATGAAGGTCAGTAGGAACAAGACACAATACATGTGTGTAAATGAGAGGGAGGTCAGTGGAATGCTGAGGATGCAGGGAGTAGAGTTGGCAAAGGTGATGAGTTTAAATACTTGGGATCAACAGTACAGAGTATTGGGGATTGTGGAAGAGTGGTGAAAAAGAGAGTGCAGGCAGGGTGGAATGGGTGGAGAAGAGTGTCAGGAGTAATGTGTGACAGTTGGGTATCAGCAAGAGTGAAACAGAAGGTCTACAGGACGATAGTGAGACCAGCTATGTTACATGGGTTGGAGACGGTGCCACTGACTAGAAAGCAGGAGACAGAGCTGGAGGTAGCAGAGTTAAAGATGCTAAGATTTCCACTGGGTGTGACAAGGATGGATAGGATTAGAAATGAGTACATTAGAGGGTCAGTTCAAGTTGGATGGTTGGGAGATAAAGTCAGAGAGGCGAGACTGGATTGGTTTGGACATGTGCAGAGGAGAGATGCTGGGTATATTGGAAGAAGGATGCTAAGGATAGAGCTGCCAGGGAAGAGGAAAAGAGGAAGGCCTAAGCAAAGGTTTATGAATGTGGTGAGAGAGGACATGCAGGTGATGGGTGTAACAGAGCAAGATGCAGAGAACAGAAAGATATGGAAGAAGATGGTCCGCTGTGGCAACCCCTAGCGGGAGCAGCCTAAAGTTTAAGAAGAAGAGTCTCTAGGAGAGGATACTGCATGGGGACCTAATCCAGGTATTTAAAATCCTCAAAGGTATTGATAAAGTAGATCCAGCAAAATTCTGTCAGTTTAAGGATGAATCACGTAATTTGAGGACATCAGTGGAAATTAAGGCGAAGTACATTTAAAACTGAAGCCAGGAAGCACTTCTTTATGCAATCAGTTGTGGGACTCTGGAACAAACTACAGAGACAGGAAATTGAAGCAGAAATCTTGAAATTTTTAAGAATAATGTGGAAGAGATATTGGGACAGCTTAGCTATTAGCTAAAACAAATGGGCTAGATGGACTGAATGGTCTCCTCTCGTTTGTCAAATTTGGTTAGGTTTGTCAATGTCTAAAGTTTCTAACAAGCCACTTAAGGACAAAATTTCCATAAAATTACAAAAATAAAAGATGATTAAAATTGAAAATAAATGTAACTTAAAAAATAAAGACTGTATAAATCGATAAAAGTACAGTGGATTATTATAATATTTTTCTGCTCAATAAAGTAAAAATCAACACAATACTATAAGGAAATAACATCTTCAAAGGCAGCAATGTAGGCTGCAAATGTTTAAGGAACATTATTTTGCAGTTTCCAATACACATGATTTCCACATATGAAAATAAACCAATACAACATATACAGAAGTAAACCTGGGACACAGATTAAATGGAAATTAAACAATAAACTATCATTTTTCATTTATGCACCATATACCTGTGTGAAATAAGTACGTGAAGCATTAGAGCCAAGTAGCTTTTCTTCAATACGCTTCTGCACAATCTCTATAATACTGTCCTCATGGAGGAAGTGGACTTCATGCTTTGTTGGATGGACATTCACATCCACATTATTAGGAGCAATTTCCAGGCTGCCAAAAGAGAAAGATGTTAAAGCTATACAAGAAAAATCAGACCAGAAGATTAAGCAGGGCAAAAGTGAATACTACCACGGAACAAATCAGAAGAAACCTTTTGGAAACACTGTGGGATTCTTATTCACCTGAGGTAGAGGAAGGGATGTGTATTTTTAGGTAAGTAAGCAGCATAAATAGTCTCAATAACTTTTTTCAGTGCATTAGACTCCACCAGTCGATCTGAAAAATAAAGAAAGATAAAAACACTTATGTACTAGAATGCTTAAGATGTGCAATATAGACATGGTTCAATATAAACCTTATTGTTGCTGCATAAATAATAACAGTAATCCCTCGCTATATCGCGCTTCGACTTTTGTGGCTTCACTCTATCGCGGATTTTATATGTATGCATATTTAAATATATATCGCGGATTTTTTGCTGGTTCGCGGATTTCTGCGGACAATGGGTCTTTTAATTTCTGGTACATGCTTCCTCAGTTGGTTTGTCCAGTTGATTTCATACAAGGGACGCTATTGGCAGATGGCTGAGAAGCTACCCAACCACAGCGCGTATTATGTATTAAACTCCTCAAATATATTGTGAGCACGGGGGCTGTTCGCACCCCTAGAGGACACGGCCGCTCCTCAAAAAACGCTGAAAGATTACCTTCACAGTGCTCCCTTCTTTGCTGGGCTTACATGTGGCTGCTTTGCAAGCGATATGCTTCCCGCATGGTGCTTCGCATACTTAAAAGATCAAACAGCACTTATTGATTTGTGATTGTTTGCTTTCCTCTCTCACTCTGACAGAGGGGGTGTGAGCAGAGGGGCTGTTCGCATACTGGCCTAGAGGATACGGACGCTCCTCTAAAAAATGCTGAAAAATGCTTGCTCCCTTCCTTGCAGCTACTTTGTCCGGTGGTGCTTCGCATACTTAAAAGCCAAACAGCCCTATTGATTTTTGACTGTTTGCTTTTTTCTCCCTCTCTCTGACATGCACTCCTTTGAAGATGAAGATATGTTTGCATTCTTTTAATTGTAAGACGGAACTGTCATCTCTGTCTTGTCATGGAGCACAGTTTAAACTTTTGAAAAAGAGACAAATGTTTGTTTGCAGTGTTTGAATAACGTTCCTGTCTCTCTACAACCTCCTGTGTTTCTGTGCAAATCTGTGACCCAAGCATGACAATATAAAAATAACCATATAAACATATGGTTTCCACTTCGCGGATTTTCACCTTTCGCAGGGGGGGTCTGGAACGCAACCCCCGCGATGGAGGAGGGATTACTATAATCCAGGCAGGGAGGTAGCATTTTATTCTGCTAAATCCGCCCTCCAAAAAGACAACAAAAGGCTAAAAGTTACACACAAACCTCTCACTGTCAAGTTAAATTATGGCTTACAGCAAGGAACAGATGAATACAAACTCTTCTGAAACTAGATGTAGCACCCGCTGTGAAAGAATTCATGATACAAAGGTGCACTCTATATTAAATTAAAAGTAAAGGCAAAGATACAGAGCTTGTTCATATTTCTTAAATAATTATGACAATCATTGCAATAAGCTGCTATTTAGCTTTCCCATTCTGTTTCTTTCTCAATTTTATCTTTTGATTTAAACTATTAAACTATTTAGACTTTGAAATGAAAGCTCAGAATGTATGCCTCATCACCAATAACAAACAACGTTAAAACTCTGTTATATTAAAAATTACTTTGCAATGTTGCTATTTATTGCCAAGATGGGTTTGAACAGTGGGGTCAAACAGATTTAGCCTGCCATTTTCTGTAGACTCCATTTTCTGTAGATACTACAAATTTAATTTTTTTGGAATTTGTTAAAATAGAAGCTTTGGTTTTCTCTTCTGTTTGTTGGCTTGCCTTTGTATATTATTTTTGTATTTTAACATTTACTTACAGTATTTATAAAGCTGTAAAAAATGTTTTGTGTAAAAATCCTATTTATATATATTTAAATGTATACACTACATCTTAGTCTGCTCTGTTTAGGATGAGTTCAACTTTCACCTCCAGAAGTGCTTCTACTGCATTTTGGGAATTGTCAGAGATATAGAATTTCAATGTTCTGTGTTCAAGACCTCAGTGGAGGTGGCTGCGAGTTGTGGCAAGATAGTTGTTGGTACTGTGATGGGGGCAGCCCCAGGACCCATTCATTCGGGCAGCTGTAAAGCTGAAAACAAGATGCCTTCTATGTCTCCAGATTTGACAGAGAGGTACAGGCATGTCAAAAACACCACCACAGCTGATGTCATGGCCAAAGTTAAAGCTTGTATGTAAGTAGGAAATTTGGAAGGAACGGATTTCACAAGGGCTGTTCTTAACAGAAGTGGTGAAATGGTGTAAACAAACTGGTCATATCATTGAGAGGTGAAAAGAGCATGTTGAGGATCTCTTAAACCAGTGGAATATGTCTTCTTCCAAGAGGGCAATGCCAGTTCCTTATATCACTGTGATGATCGGAAAGGTCTATATTGGTAACCCTTAGGTCATACCTCATTAATTTTGGGAGAAAGGTGAGAAAAGTGCCTAAGGAATGGTGGACACAACTGATAAAAAGAAGGACAAGTGTTTCAATTACTGAGAGATCACACTCCTCAGTTCCACTAGAAATGTTTATGCCAGGGAAAAGGAACTGAGGTTCTGTCTAATAGCTGAACTTCAGGTCTAGCAGGAACAATGAAAATTCAAACCTGGCCAAGAACTATTTATGCCTTGAGAAATCACAGGAATTTGCCAATCCTGTCAACATTGGCTTTGTGGGTTTGGAATAGTTTCTGTGGACACTGGTGCAGGCCATTCAGTCCCTGTATTTGAACTACCGTAGATACTCGCGTAAAAGTCGAAAAATTTATGCCTTAAAATTCATTCAAATAAACAGAATCGACTTATCCACGGGGCAACACAATTGTCCATAGAATTTGGGTAATGACATTGTACACTCAACGCTTCACGGTGTTAAGTCACCGGTCATCTGCCGTTTCCCATGGTCTTTGAAATAATTATAAGCCAGCAATACTATTGCTAATTAGCTAGTTTTTTTCTAATTTCATTAAATAATTCTTTAAACTGTGAAATACTTGGAATTTGCGCATTAGCTTTTGCAGGTTTTGGATAACAAACATACCATTAGCTGCCACGTGCAACCAGATTTGGAATCAAAAGAACCAAGGCAACACATGCTATCAGTGCGATGCAAGCGTAGCCCGCGATTCAAAAAATATCTCTGCCTACCTGTTTGTCTCGTCTGACAGTAGCTGAAAAGCAGCATCAGGAGAGAGCAGCCTGAAGTAGTCCAGCAGCGGATGATCTGTCGTGTCCAACAGCAAGCCATGCTGTCTTGTGAAGTCCGGTAGCTGCATCGGCTGCGCGAATGCGATCAGCTGGCGCGGCATCAGCTGGTGTCCGATCAGCTAATGTTGGCTTCTCACTCTCTTGCTCGATTCCTGATCACTGTCAATAAAATCCGATTCTGAAAAATCAGAGTCCGACTCAGCGATAATGTGCAAAACATCGTCTGCCGAGTGTTTTCTTTTCTGCACTCGCTTCGCTCCCTTGTGACATATCGACGCCATCTTGCCTTTGTTTACATTTCGCAACTCACGCACACGCAAGGATTAGTTGCAGAGTCAACGAGTCTAGCATTTCTCCAAGCACAGAGGGGAATGCCTGTGACATGACAGTGAGTTTTGTTGCCATTAACAGCTGATTGTCGCCCTCTATCTCTGATAGCTGTCAAGTTTTACCCTCGACTTATACGCGGGTCATAACAAATTTCGTAATTTTCGGCTTAAACAATACACTCGACTTATCTGCGAGATCGACTAATACGCGAGTATCTACGGTATGTTCATATACTTCACAATAAATCAATTCCTTTCATTGTAAATCCTGGGCTCCACCTGTTTACAGTTTTAATGGGCAAGATATAAAGACATACTCAAGGTTTGTGCAGTATCCAGTGTGATAACCTAAGGGCTGCTTCTTTGCTATCTGCAGATTATAGCATAGTCTTAACATCATTATACAGGAATCTCCTGAGTACACTGGGTTACACATTGTTACTTTTGTTTTTATTTTATTTTAAGTAACACAAGATTTTTTATTTTAGTAAAATACATACTGCACTAGGTTACTCGTTGATTTAAAAAGTAATCTAAGCATGTAACACACATTACTTTTAATGTGTTACCTCCAACACTACAAGGAACACATACGGTTTATGAAGAGCAAGAAGATGCACTTCTTCATTGAGTAGTTGGCATTAGAGATGTAGCCTTTCAATCTGAATGCCAGACGCTCCTCTTCAATGTCCACCTCAATCAACTCCCTGTCCCCCCAAAAAAAAAAAAAAAAAAAAAATTGGCATTGGCAAAGGAATTCCACTTCAATATGAACTGTTAGGTTGTAACGGCCGACCCCTTTTACCCAGCCGGCAGCTACACTCCCAAGACCTGTGGCTTGGATAATTGACTGAGAAATAATCTTACTATCAAGCCATACTTCTTACCAATTAAACTTTTCCCCCACAATCGACGGTGAAAAGATAAGTACACAAAACAGGATGTAAAAATTAAACGGATTATATGTATTAAGTAAAATAAGACATGCAAAAAATAGAAACATATAAATATAAATATCCCTTCACCCCAGCAATAACAAGACACCACCAAAAATATATATATATATATATATATATATATATATATATATATATATATATATATATATATATATATATATATATATATATATATATACACATATACAACAAAAACCCTCCCTTGTCCCTGTAACAAATAAACACACAACACGAATAACAACAATGAATGATAAACTGAAAATGTGAGAACGTGAGTCCGGTAATAAAGAAACTGTCCTGAAAGCGGATGACTGAATTATTGAAATTGCGTTGTTTGATTCTCCCTGGAAAAAATGGAACAGCCTCACCGTGAATCCTCGTGTGTGTGGTGGATGATTAAGTCCTACCCCGGGGTCTCTCGTGGTGGGGTCCTTGAAGTAAATCCGGCAGATGGAAAAACAAACTGGATGGCTAAGCGCGATATGGAAAAGAACAGGTACAGTGTGGTCGTGATTGTGAAAAAAAATCTCCTTCTCTCCTCTCCTTCCTTCTCCTCCTGATGGCTTAAATAATCCTGTGACGGCTGTGATTGATTGATTGTAAACAGGTGTTTTCCAGGTTTGTGGCTGTGGTCTCCTTCCATCATCCGTCCCCTTTTACAGGGACGGCATTAACTGATGCACAAACAGTAAACGGGACAATGAAACGAGACGCACTCAGAACTGACATTTAACACTAACTATGTGGCCCCGCTACAAGGTTCTTTGTGCCTCTGAATTGGCCACAGTAATAACTGTGACCAAGCGCATAACAAGTACTCTATGACAGGCTTGCACAAGTTCTAATCATAGTTCTTGTAGTAGATACCACAGACAACTGTAAATAAAAATGACTAGGGTAAAGATGATAATGATCTCCTTCCACATCAGCAAACTTTGATTTTTGCAGACATAGAAATAAATAAAATTATGCAAAGCATGATTTTTTTTCTTATTATTCAAGAAAAGCAGTTTTCTGAACTTCAAAAAGGTAAACCTTCCTAGCTTTAACCTAACAACTTAAAATCAGCAATAATAATTCTTTGACTCTGAATGAATACCTCTTCACTTACCTGCTCACAGCATTTCCAAAGATAGCCCGTATGTTATCAACTGTTGAGGCATTGGCCAGTGTCCGCACATCAGCAACCGTTTCTCCATGCTAAATGTAAGAGAGAGAGAAATTACTCACTTGATTAGTGTATCAGACTGAGAGTTAGAAAACTTTACATGAAGGAATGTACAACAAATATATTTCCTGCAGAAATCAAACTAACTGACAGGCCCTCTGGAGTGGTAAGTCTTAGCACAATACTTTTTTCAGGTTAATACAACCAACTCAAAAGATCAGTGTTAGTTATACACCCATTCAGCTAGCATCCCTGATACCAGTAAGGTCTGCAACCTCTACTCAAACTATTTTGATGTGTTCTTGACTATGTTCAGTTCCATGTTAGATATCTGGACATGCTGTATAAGCCAGTAAATGTAAGGATTAGGTAAAGTTTATTTTAGAAAAATGGATGAGGACTCTGCTGAATCATTTATTTTTAATCAAGATTGTTGGTTTTGCTGTGTAATATCTCAGAGATGCCAAGAAAAAAAAATGCTCAAAATGACAACCTTCATCCTTTGTAAGGCAGAATTGCTTTTATGAGCCACTGGAACCTGAACTAACACACAATGTCCTTTATGTATTGTACTACGTTAAAATATTAAAAGCATATCTACATATATAATAGGATACAGTATATAGGCTAATGATTGTCCAAAAAATGTAGACTGCGTAACAGAATATAACACCAATCTAAAAAGAAAGAATTCCCATTATAGAATATAAAAATGTATACATTAAGCATAAATAGCATATATTAGCATTAATAGCCATTAAAGTAATTAACAGCTTCTAAAGCATTAGATTTAGCTTAATTTAGACATGTCAAGCAAATAAGATATGTCAAGCAAATATTTAAATAAAAAACAGCCATATTGCATTATTTTTAAGCTTGAAGCAGAAGTACCAATTTGGGAAAGGAAGGAAAAAATAGAAAGGGAATGACGCACAGAAACTATCAAGGACAGAAGAAGGTGGAACATGTACACCTGTTGTTCAAAAGTTAGGAATGATACCAATGACATAATAGAAAAATGGTCCTGGTAGGCACGTGAGAAGCCAGCTGGAATAGTGAATTAGCAGAAACTGCAAAAGGCATTGCTACTTGACCTTGCTAAGGTCAAGATGATGTAATGCATGAAAAATAAAATTAGTATATTCATGTATTAGTATAAATAAATATAGAAAAATATATAAGCATTAACCTTAGTACAGAAAATAATGCAAGTCAGGCTTGCCACGCAAAGAATTAAATAAAGGTGCATGCTATATTTCTTTTTAATTAAAGCTTAGCTTCAGCCACTAAATAAAAAATAGCTTGAAGGCCAAGGGAAAGGAAATGATAAAAGAATGCCCAAAAATGGAAGAGGGAACTTCTGCCCAGCCAAGGCCAATAGAAATGAGCAAAACAGAAACTAAAGATAGACAATAGACAGTAAAATACCGGAGGCCAGCTGTAGGGAAAGTCCGGAGATAATAATGGTTCCCATGAGAACTCGAGGTATTGGCTGGGCAGGTGCAGAGGGGAGTCAGAGAAAACAGCAAATGAGCTAATTTGAGCGAGGTCGGAGTGAAAAGAAATTACTATATAAGTTTTGAGTTCTGAACTGTTCAGGGCTCAGCTCAATTTGGCCGTATTGGGTTGAGACCGTGTTATTATTATTGTTATTTTATTGCAATAAAACTATAGACTCTGTTTGCCTATCCTGAGTCTCCTAATAGCCTTCATTTCAGGTAAAAAGCCTTGTGGTGACAATTTTTCACCATGACACATTGCTTTCAGCACACAAACACTGGTTAAATTTTTTTTTTTGTTTTTTGAAATTTAGAGTATATAGAAAGTTTGAAGATCGCTTAAGAACTGTGTGTGATTTATAGTGTTCTGATTTAATATGAGTATGTGTTAAAGCAGGGAGTTACCATATCAAACCTAATGTTAATTGGCTTAAATTGTTTTTCTTTTGAGCACAAGGGCAACTGAAACAACACTACTTAATACAAGACTTACTGTTCAAATGTTTCATTTCACTGTTTTCGATCACAAGCCAAGCATAGACTTTTAGCTTGTGGATTTTACATTTTGCTCCAACTTTGCAATAAATTAGAGTAAAGCTGTTACCAGCAAAACTGTCTGTACCTGTATCTGCAAACTGTGTAGTGCTACCAACACTTCTGTAACGTAATATAAATTCTAGGAAAAAAAGCCTTTTCTTTTCTCATCCTACTATATGTTTCCTTTTTTATTGTTTAAGATTGCTATGCCTGTAATATTAATTATATGAAGAAAATGCATTTTCCTTTCTCATTTTACTTGTACATGTTTTCATTTTTATTGTTTTAAGATTGCTATATCTCTTTAGTTAACACAGAAATAACAGTACTAATAGTAAAATCTGTACCTGAAGCCACAAGCCTCAATTCCTACAAGTAAACAAAGGTAGAGATTACAGTTTTAGCTTTGTCTAGGATAGAATTAAAGAAGATGCACGTAAGTAAGTCTCTTATATATATTTCTCTTCTGGTTCGTCCTGCTTCCACTTCAAAACCGGTCCCGCCCACACGCAGCCGACACGGCATTTCTCGATTCCTATTTGTCCTCTTCCAAACCCTTCTCCACGCTGCCTGCGGCCTCCCTTGTTATTGTATATTGCTATTGTATACCTTGCTATTTTCGTTATACTGTGATGGTTGTTTCTTAAGCCTTTGTTATAAAATGAACGACAGTATCTTCTCTGTCAACGGGTTTTTGCACAACGTCATCTCTATTCCGGGATCCGGCAACTGCCTGTTCCTATCATTGGCACAGATAACTCAACCTCCTGGCCACGGACCATACTGTTTTAAAATACATGGGCAAATTTATCACCAAATCTTTCCACTACACGCTAACACTTCTACCTCTCCAGGATATGGACAGTTGTATGTTTTTAACACAGCGCAAGCTACTGAAGTACGCTTACAAAATAAAGCAAACTTTACTTCTCCAGCTAGATTCCATGCACAGAACCATCAACCCCTTCGCTAAACCATACAAACACATGCATGAAGTCGCCCAGTCCAACCCAACAGCATCTGTACGAATGGTTTTGAAGGAAAACCCTAGGCAGGATTTACGACGATACAATGCCCCCGACATGTCACACCGATGTCGCAGCGATTTTCATCGGAGAAGATGGTGAACCCCTTGCCGAAATGGACATCTGCATCTATCCCAGAGGCAACTCCTGTAAACAGATTTCCATGCTCAATATAAATTGCGATCCTATGGTTTACCCACTTTTATTCCCTTACGGAGACATTAGCTGGCACAAAGATTTACAACATGTTCCCGATATAAGAAGCGCCAAGCGAATAAGGCTTACTCAATGCCAATTTTACACGTAAAGATTAGCAGTGAGGAATACATTTAGTGTGTTGCACTCCAGCAACAAACTATTCCAACAGTACGTCGTAGATGCGTAAGTTAAAACAGAGGACGCGCGTTTCAACTATCTCAGATTACATCAACAAGATCTGCGCATGGAACTATCAGACGCGCTGCAAGCAAACTCTGAAAATAACAACGTAAGTGTATGCAAAATGATCATATTACTGTCGACATTTCCAGGAAGTCCAAGATACATGCAACAAAACTATCAGGATGCCATGGCCATAGTACGTAAATTCGGACAGCCTGATTTATTTATCACTTTCACATGTAATCCTGCTTGGCCGGAAATTCTACATGCACTGTCGGATACCCAAAGACCAGAGCACAGACCTGATATTGTAGTACGAGTCTTTTGGATTAAGCTGCAGGAATTACTTAGAGACATTCTACAACATCTTTTTGGGGTTGTTATTGATTATATTTACGTAATAATGCCCACATGCTGTTTACTCTTCACAATAATTCTAAAATAAGAACCAAAGATGACATTGATAAATATGTCACTGCTGAACTCCCTAACACTGACCCGAAGTTATTTGAAATTGTTACTAAATGCATGGTACATGGACCATGCGGTACAGCAGGTAACCCAACAGCATTGTGCATGAAGAATGGTACTTTTTCCAGGGTTAGATCTTTTGACTCATTATCTGTCGTCTCCACCAAAACACCTATTCACAACTGCGTCTTTCAAGAAGTATTTATTTCTTCTTGATTTCTGAATTCCTTTCTCACCGTTTTCCATTCCTATTCTTACACCGCCGTACGGCAGGCGTCGGCTAGTAAATTGTTAAAAGGCACATAAAAAACATTGAATAAAAATAAAAATGCACCAAGCTACTTCAGACTAATTTCTAAATCAGTTTAATTCAATTCAGGATCTCAAGTGCTGGAAGATTCTTTGCAATGTTGAGCACTCTACGGGTTGCCAGTCTATTTTAGGTAACAACCACACACATCCACAAACACACGCACAACTAGGCCAACTGAGCATTTTCACTAAAAAGGAGAAACTAAGCAGAATTCAAAAAATGTTTCATAACTAAGGCAAACAATTTGATGACAGTCAAATAAATGCACGACGTATGCAGCAAATACAGTAATATTTAAACAAAAAACAAAACATACAACAAAAGGAAAAAATATAAATCAGAATAAACAGTCCTACAAATATAGCATAATTGTAAGTAAATATATTATTAAATATAATGAGTAAGAAGATCTAAAAAAAAAATAAAAACAAGATGAAAGTCTTATTGTCGTATAATGTTCTGAAAATCTTTTCTTTTCTAAAAGAGTTTCAGCATGGAGCTAGTGTGTAACCTTTTCTTATATAATCACACCTTCATCTAGAAAATCAAAAATGATTACATGGCTGAGCTCCACCACAATACCTTTTTCACTGAGAAGCTTTTCCCAGAGTTATGCACAGCATACCTGCAAAACAACAATAGCCAACTCAGATGATTAACTTTTAGATGTAGTATCAGCAAAAGCAGAGGAGACTCAAAGAGGGTGCTAAGCTGTCACCCATCAGCTTGCATGTACAAGTGTAATGTTGAAGCTTAAACAGTTCTCTATGAAATGAAGATTTTAATAAGACACTGTAAAAAATGCAAACTCTACTCAGAAGACACCCCAGCTATGAATCATTCATTGTAAGACCAGAATGCTTCTCATTCTAATAACTATTCTGCATCTGCATCATATTGGCAGAAACATCTGCACGTATTGGGGTTACAAGCAGACCCTGATAACATATGATACCAGGTCCCTGTCACTACATACTGTATTACAGATATTGCTAAAAATTGGTCAATTACTGCTACAGCAGATATATGCCTTAATAGGCCAAATTAGTTAAGCCCACAAGATTATGACATAAATCTCTAAAGACAAAGTTCAGTGCTCTAAATGACTAACAGGTTGGTAGCAAACACTAGCTCTTACCTGCTGACCACCTCCACAATTCTGGCATATTCTTCACTTGGGTTTTTCAAAGCTTTTCGTCTTGTTGACACATTATAAAAAAGATCTTCAACCTGAATTAAAAGTGGACACTTAGCAATAGACAGTGGACTGTCTGTAACAGGCCACTGCTGAGTGGAAACATCAGTTCTGTTGAGTCATGTCATGATGAGTATTACACAAAAAAAAAAAAACAATTGATAACAATATTTGGGTGACACTGCTACTTCAGTGATAGAAACGCATTGGGGTGTTGTCAAACAAACACAACAGAGGGCACCAGAGGCAAAGTAGATGCATTGTTTCTACTATTAAGAAAGTCTGGCTACAAAGAAGATAACTCTTGATTGTTATGAAAGCTGTAAATTATATTAAAAATATGCAGTGCAAGAAATTTTCCTTCTCTGTGTGACAGAATAGAAGTAGGTAATTTTCACCTCTAGAAAGCTGGCTTTAATAAGGATGTGTGCTCTGTGCCCTGTTTGAATGAATAGTTGTGCATGCATTTCCTAAAGAGCAGCTGTACCCCTTTGGGAGATCATTACTTTGATAGTGACTATTGTGTAAAACTACTCTACCTATAAAATATACATGATCACTTGAATAACATGAATATGTCAATGCAAAGAAGAAACAGCACAGTATTTTTGTTTTTGAAAAACTTTGGAGATTAAAAAGAGGGATGAATGGAAATGTTTCCACTCTTAAGTGAAGCTCTGGAAGGCATTTAACTCAGCTGTCAAAGAAGTTTTCAGATTACCTCCCAGAGTACCCCTAGAAAGGACGTTTTTGTGTTTATCCTGTATTAAACTTAACTGACACAACCTGGTTTTTTTTGCATTTTGGTTACTGGCTGTCAATAAATATCTCACTCTGTCAAAAGGACAATCAAATTTCTGTATCATTTTATTATTACATATTTATGTGAGTTAGTGCTTTTCATTGTGGTTGTCACATAATCAAAGACAAGGAGGAAACTAAAACATATTTGAAAGCTACTCTATGAATCAGTCTGCCTCACCCCAGTTTGAACTGATCATTTCTCAAAAGGAAGCCAAAGTATCTCCCTAATGGTAAGCAAAATAATTAACTAAATCACTGTAGCTAACAATAGTATATCAATCATTTAAAATACACTATCAGTTCAAAAATTTATAGACCCGCAAATATTTTTTTTTTTTTTTTGATAGAAACAGATACTTTTTATCAAGGTACCATTAAATTGATTTAAAATACAGCCAAGAACATTACTAGTGTCTGTAATGTATTACTGCTTGAAATGATTGATTTTTATTTTTTTCACATATAACTGCAAGCCCCATTTTCAGCAGTCACTCCTTCAATGTCCTAATGGTAAGATCACTTAACTCATTCTTCATTAGTTACTGTAGGTTTAAATGCTGACTACTTAATAGAGAAACCTTACTAATTGTGTTAGCTCAACTGAAAACTGTTTTTTTGTTCAATAAAGAAAGTACATAGTCTTTGCTTGGATTGTAAAAAACCACCACTCCTAAAGTTCAGTTTTGGGTTAAAATTCGGCCAGAATGAAACAGCTTCCTCAAGAAAAATGTCTGTATATTGTTTTTGCAAAATGCTACTTATTCCAATTGACACATTGTCAAGAAATCAAATATTGCATACAAAGGCGTCTATTACTGTCTTGAGAAAAGAGCAAATTGCATATAACTAAGATAGAAAAAGAAGGTGAAGGCCCCGATGCACTACCGCGTAAGAGCATAATGACTTCAGAGTCTGTAGTCTGAGAAACAAATACCTTATCATATCTTCAGTTGGTTTCTTTCTTAAATACACAACAAATACCAGTGTCATCTGAAGCAATGATTTAAAGAAAAAACATATCTGAAACTGGCAAAGAAACTGAAAAGTTTAAAATTGACAAAATAACAGAGAAATATGAAGGAAGATGACTGGAAAAGCATATTGTGGTCAGCATCCTGGAGTCATCTTTTCTGTGTGTGTGTGTGAGACTCAATATGTGCAAGAATATGTATGAGATTCAATACGTCTTCCAGCATTTCAATATACCTGTACTCAAATCTTATGATTTTGTGGCCAAGTACAAAAAAATTTCAATGCAGGTGAGTTTATATACTTTTTCAGCCAGCAGAAATATCTTTAGCACAAGATACTGTAGTTTTCAGATTAATGTATTATCATTTTTATTATATTTATTGATAAATATGAGCAATTATAAGTGATTTTTTCTGTGACTATTGTATAGTTGTCTGGAGGAAAGTGAGTCAACAATTAATATTTAGGTAGAAATGTACAACTGTACTCAGATCATATTTTTTTTCTAAAAGGTACCTCATTCTAGACTAAGTATCAACTTCCATTCATTTTCACTAGGAAGGTCCACTGTTCATTCTTTACCTTTTTTCCCCATCTCCACAGTTGTACCATAAAATGCCACTTTGAGTCAGAAGGTAATTGAATGCCCACTCCCCACCACACACATCTCTTTTGCAATAAATAATAAAGGCAGCTTCCTTTTGTGCTAAACTGCAGTAAAAATGATATACGAATATTTCCCCTGGTTGAATAATTTTTACAGCGTACTGAGCACCAACACTATAAAAACTAACACTAAGAATTCCTTGGCTGTATTTTAAATCAATTTGGTGGCATCTTAATAAAAAAGGTATCAGTTTCTATCAAAAATATGAATATTTCTGGATGATTCCAAACTTTTGACTGGTAGTGTACATATTTTTTTAATTTTACAGTAAATGTTTTGTTAGTGTACGTAAACTGGTAGTTTTTGACAGAAGCACTCAATGCTCAAGGTGGCTGTTGAAGATAGAAGCACTTTTTAACAGTATATCAACAACAAAATCCATGCAAAACACCAACTACAGGATTAAATTAGAATCTAGGGTATATTGTGTATATGTACGCATTGTTGAAAAGAAATATACAGAAGATGTGTACCAAACAAGCTACAGTATTGCTTATTGACAATGTAATCTGATGATCAATGTGACTGGAACTGGAAACTGTTCACATTACAGTAGTGTCTGTGCACTTTCAGAGCTTAGTAATGCAGTCTGCATGACAAAGAGTCAGTGTAAGACACTGCGTACATGTGTGATAGTGGAGATGAGCTTTTGCAAATGAGGCAGAAGCACTCGTGTAGCTGATAAACATGAATGGAAAGGTAGAACATGGGAAAAAAACATTCTGATGCACTTTTTTTTCGTTTCAACTCACGAGGCGAACAATTTACATTTAAAAGAAATGCAATGGAAGAGCTTTGTAACTGAGATGTTCTTTACGGGAAAACATGATACAACTCTCACAAGTTACTATAAAGTAGTGCCTTGTTAATATGAATTACACACATATTTAATGACAACTTTGTTGACTAATGGTGTATCAACTTTTCTCAATTTAAATACATCTTTTCTTAATTTATGGGTAAAATTCACAATTTTCTCATAAATAAGAAAGTATGATGATTTACGGATATTTGCCAGTTTCTTCCTTTCAATATGTCCAAGACAAAATGTTGATGTTTACAGCAACTTAAACAGAGAAATATAAATTGTATTGTAAAAGATGATGCATACTTGTACCATATCCTATACTTTACCTCATAAAATTCTATGAAAGATGAAGACTGCTTTTCAAAAAACTAGACAGAAAGGGGTAAATGAACACTTAATCAATCTTGAAATTAAAGGTGAACAAGAACAGTTTAAGGAGGAAGATTTTAATTTTACTTACTGATATCTGGGTGCCTTGGTTTCCAGCACAGGGTTTAGGGGGCGCCTTTAGCTTCCCATCACAATAATTTGCTCTAAATTGAAAAATAAAAATGTACATTGAGATTCAAAGTTTACATTAGCATATGACATCCGACATTTTAAAAGTATACTTTTCAATAATAGCTACTACAAAGGTAGTTATTCATATCTACTATGTTTTAAAACATCTTTGCACCCACATAAGGGATAACAAAATTCACGCTGATCTTAGAATCTTCAAACAAAATGCCACACAGCTAGGCAGTTCCCAGACAGTCACTTATGAAAGTTGTATATTCCTGCAACTCTAATGATCACAGGGAATCATGCCAGCATTCTTCTGAAGATCAGGGAAAACTGTGACAAAACACTTTTTTGTCCTAACAAATTTTTAAATGAGAGATCACCGTGTTAATTTGATTTTATGCTAATTCTGTTAACATGAGGACTTGTCCAAGTTTTCATTTTATACTTTCAGAAAAGAGTAACAGCTCACTTTTACTTTGAAGCAGGGTCTAAATTTAACTGTAGACAGATGTACTTCCCCATAAAAACGGGTGGGCTGGTTTGGGAATTTTAATGCGGGTTTTATGAAGGAGGATTTCTTCTCACCTATCTGGAAAACTGTCATATATGGAACCTTATTTTCCAGTGAAGAATAAAGAGGAAGTGAAATAAGTTTACTATTCCTGCTAGGTAACCATATCCCTACTGCTGCTGATCCAGAAGGAAAAATACATGATTCAGGCATGCTTCCTGAGCACAATAAGGTAATCAATGAGCTGAGAGCTACAAATATTTTAGGTTGTCGTCATGCATTTGAGTGAGGAAGTTAGAATTAATAGGGTGATTACTGATTTTAGTACACAGCACCTGGAACCTTTGTATTCATCCTATAATACAATGGACATAGTTACAGTTCTGTGTCAAATGATCCATTCATTTTTAACAAGCTCATTCAGTGCTGTGGGTGAGATACAAGAATCAGCAATGCTTACACACATCCACGACCACCTTAACATATAATCTAGCCTGAAAATATCCGGGATGTGGAACGAAAACACGGATTTCAGGAAAATACTGTGCTAGTAACAATTACGTGAGGTAAAAATCGAGACATGTTTCAAAACATATGCCAGTCTTTCTGCTTTTGGTTTAGTCTAAAGCAGTGTTAATATAAGGTGCTCCATAAATTATTTCTCAAAACAAATTGTAGTTACCTATAGAAAACTTCCACACTGGCCAGAAATCCATGTAACTCAGCTCACAATACTCTGAAGCACATGAAATTTCTTTCTAATGATACAACATACTTGTAAAACAGAAACACAAAATCACAAGAGATGCATAGTTAGCTGGACTGTTAAATCTAAGGACATGACAAGAACTGATACTTCAGTATCAAGTCGATATCAAAGTTCAGAAAACGGAATGGTACTAACTTTTTTTTTTTTTTTTTTTTTTACAGTATCAGCAGTACTGAGTTAAAGTCAGTGCCATGCTCATGTTTGACTTCAAATAGAAGGATTATTAACCATATGTGAAAAAAGTTAGGAAAAACTATCTATGAACAAGGATGACAGTAGCAATGCTACAGCACCAAAAAGTTGGTGATGCTGTAGCAGTTGTCAAAAAGAAAAACAGCGGAAGCATGAACAGCAGCAAGTATCTGCAACAGAGGGGTCAGGGATAAACAAAGACTGTTGCAATACTCTCTATTATAATAAACTGCACCAGTAATGGTATGTGGTAATTTTATAAAGATGACTAAAAATCATTCCAAGTTGATTCAAAATATTTTTTTTATATGAATGAATATCTTCTACAAGTAACAGCAATTGTTACTACAGTAACTACTTTTACTCATTTAAAATGACTTCTTTAGCTGTTCACTTTCTGCTATATTCAAGAACAGCAACTTTGCATACACTATAAAAAAAATCAGTATTTTTTTCTGGGTGCTTCATCCTAGCTTAGCTCTATCACAACCTGCTTTTTATCATTTCCTTAGGTTTTTTTTTCTTTTTAATAATCATGAATGCACACAATAATCCATGGACAGAGTAAAGTGCCAAGTGTGTATTCCTATTGTGAACAGGCAAAAAGTGGTTTTTAGCATAAATCAAGGGCTTTTGCTATGATAAAAATGAAATCAGTTCAGTTCAGACTTATTTTCATGTGTATAGGGTACAATGAAAATCTTGTTTGCCAGGGCTTTCATGGGCTCTACAGTTCCAAGGTCCTGTCTGAAAATACTTTGCCTGCAAGGCAGATGCTCAGGGTAACACTGTTAATTCTTAAAAAAAGGCCTGTAAACAATGAGTGTATTTCAATTTATGTTAAGATTGGCTGTGTTACCTATCTTCGCTATGGATATTTTCCAAGTACTATGTAACTAATTAAGTACTTTTCTGTATACAATATTTCTATTTTTTAACCAGCTCCTAATATTATTAGTGCACTTGAGCTGCTTACTGTTGAACTTGCTGCATAGTCCTTAGTGGTTTTGGTGTGAAAGAGACTGCAGTAGAAATGTACTCACCAATAGCAGTGTTCGATAATGTTATTTAAATTTGATCAATTCAAAGCTAAAAGCTGTTAGAAATCTCAACTCTCCATTAGCATTAAAGCTTAAATTTATTACTGCTTCAGTATATAGTAGGTTTGAATAAATGTCTACCAACAAAAACACAAATGTTATAATTACTTTTACTCACTCAAAAGCACTGTCCTGTTCTCTTATTATCTACATTCTGAAAAACAGCATCTTCATGAGCTATAGAAAAAAATCATGTTTCATTTTGCTTAATTGTGGCTCAGCTCCATCACTTAATTTGGGGCATGTTTTATTCTGTTGCTTTTCTTATCTTTTTCCATTTCCTTTTTTTTTTTACTTCCAAAAACACTTAACGCTGATCATTAATTAGCATTGCCAACTTAAGGATGATTTGCAGGTGGCTTTTTCAAAACTATAAGGCAATGCACTGATAAAAACTGTAGTGTAATCAGTTTACTTCAGATTTATTGTCACATATGGTGTACACAGTAAAATACAACATTTCCATAGCAAAATTTATATATATGTTGTCGCAAAAACCAGACATAAGGTTTGGGGCAGCCACCCGTATATTGGTATCCTGGCTGCAAAGTTGCAAAATGTATAACAGCACTGATGTGCACAAAACCGAGTCCAAAACAGAACTGAGGGAATAGAGAAAAGGTGGAGGCTTTTAAAAAGGCAGACAGGAAGTGAAGTCAGATGGGTCAGGCTCATAAGGGTGTTCAGCCATAGGCTCAAGCCCAGGACGTGACATCAAAGGGGCTGGAGCCGACAAGGTCTTGCTTCATAGGCTTGGACCCGGAAGTGACGCCAACAAGGCCAGGTGGAATCTCCCGTGGATGGTCTGCAGGAAAGCGAGAAAAAGAATCAGTGCACTCTGCCACATCCCAGTCTGACTCGGAATTGCCCTTACTCAAGCCCTTTAGCTGCCTCCCATGTGCACGTGTGTGACAATATATATATATAAAATAAAAAAAAAAACTAATTAAATTCCATAAATGTATGCGATTAATCACATCTAACATTAAAACATGTAATTATAAAATTAATCCATAAACCATGAATTACTAGGGTGTTTGTACTGAAATCAAGCAAAATGACACCTTTATTTGGCTAACTAAAAAGATTACAATATGCAAGCTTTTGAGGCCACTCAGACTCCATCCTCAGGCAAGATATAATCACATGTAATAAAATCTTGCTGTCATCAGCTAAAATTTATTTGCACTCAGACTCATCTAACCCCTCTATACTATCTTTCCCTTCAGTGTTGTGACCCAGAAGCACACTCCTCTGGTCACCCTTTCACTCCATGCTATTATCGCACAACACACTGCCCCATCTCGTCTACAAATGTGTCGCAGCCGCTCCCTGAGACTCCTGCACTCTGTCACCAATGCAAGGCAAAAGTGCTTCCGTTCCAGCACCTTCCACACTCAAACCCATCTCTCGCACTCCTTCCACCTTTTCCCCTAGGACTTCCTCATCTCACTAAGATGTTTCATTTATATAATGCACTACATAGTACTCAGTAGCTGTCCAGCCTGATCATTACAGAATTTTTGTTTTGTGATGTTAAAAAAAAAATTACAAATAAAAAAAGTACACAAAAATGCTTCCCTGACCAAAGCATTGCTTGACATAGCTGCCTTGTTGCTGGTCCTGGATGCGACAGTATTTTTAACGCATTAAACAGGCCAAATTAACCGCAAAAAATTATCGTGTTAACGTTCCCAGAGATATGTATATGTATATATATATATATAATATATCGTCACACATGTACAATTGGGAAACAGCTGAAGGGCCTAAATGATAGTAATTCTACGCCAGACCAGGGGGCGGCAGAGTGTGCCGACTGTTTCTCTCAGTCTTTTGCAGACCATTCACGGGAAATCCCACATGATTCCTGGGTGCCACAGATGATGTCAATTCCGGTTCCCGAAGACGTCACTTCTGTTTTCAGGCGCCACTGAAGATGTCACTTCTGGTTCCAGTGCCGATGGTACTTCCGGTCACAAAGACATTACTTCCGGTTCCGTCATTTCCCGTACTGCCCTTTAAAATCGCCATCTTGCCTCAATACAAACCAGTTCTGTTTTGGACTCTGATCTATGAACATCTCTGTTCAAATTTAAATCAACTTTTGCAGCCAGGAAACAATATATGAGTGGCTGCCCCAACCATTATGATTTCTGCGACTCGTTATTGTGACAGTGGCATAGTAGGCAGGATGATTACTTCCCAGAAGAGACCGGGATGGAACCTAAAATATAACCAGGTGGGAGAGTACTAGGGCTGAGTTTCCAGGTGGGGGGGTCTGTCCAGTGGTCCAGACTGACCCAGTGCAGGCTTCGCTTATACAACATAAAACAGGGCTCATAGTTATCCAAAGGAAGAGTATGGAAGAGACACAAAGACATGGGCTGGTTCCTGGGGGGGAAACGAAAATGGCTTATTATGCTCTCTCGGAGGACAGCGCTGAGACACCTACTAGGATCGAGATCCCAGCTAAATGTGGGCTATCCCCAGACCAGCAGGTAGATAAATTAAAAACTTGGGAATACAATCCAGAGAAGTCGACCTGGGGGCAAGCTTTTGCCCTCTGGGAACTGGTGACACAATGGCTACGGTCTTTTGAACTTACCACCTTCCAAATAGTTCAGCGGGTGGCCTAATATATACTCAAAAAAGGTCCTCCCAGTAATTTTACCCAGCTAGTCTGGGGAGACTTTCACTCCATGGAAGAACTAATACAACAAATAGAAACAAGTATGCCAGCCTCGCAATCTGGGATCGCAGAACAGTCCACTTGTGAACTCTTGTAGGGATTACGTCCCATTGCTACGTCCCCATTGTGCTCTCTGCATATCGGGAAATCCCACAAGCCTCTATGGGGTTCTCACCATTTGAATTATTACCGTATTTTGCGCACTATAAGGCGCACTTAAAAGCCTTTAATTTTCTCAAAAATCCACGGTGCGCCTTTACATTTGGTGCGCCTTATGTGTGCACTGAGTTCCAAAATCTGTAAAAATGTTGTTGTGCATTTTAGTAAGCGCTCCGCTTGATTGACTGTCGGACCATTTCCTGCCGACATAGCGACGTAGTAATACGTACACTATGTACGCTGGCAGCGATAAACCAATTGCAGAACATTACGTAAAGCCACGTACAGACGTACGCTTACCTCCACCACGCCTACGGCAGGTAGGTATATTGTACTACTGGTGCGCTGCGAAACAACATTTGTTTGGCTAAGGACCCTGAAAATGGCATCAGAGAAGAGACATGCTTACGATGCACAATTCAAACTACAGGCTATCAGTTACGCGGTTGTAAATGGGAATAGAGCAGCAGCGAGAGAATTCAAAATCAATGAATCTATGGTTCGGAAGTGGAGGAAGCAGGAGAATGAATTGCGCCAAGTTAAAAAGACAAAACAGAGTTTCCGCGGGAACAAGGCGAGGTGGCCAGAGTTGGAAGACCAACTTGAACAATGGATTCTTGAACAAAGAGCAGCCGGGAGAAGCGTCTCTACAGTCACCATTCGACTGAAGGCAATAACGATAGCACAAGACATGAAGCTTGAACACTTTCAAGGAGGTCCGTCTTGGTGCTTTCGTTTTATGAAAAGGCGCCATCTCGCCATCTGCGCACGAACTACCGTGGCGCAGCAACTGCCAGCGGATTACAAAGAAAAGCTGACCATCTTCCGCACCTACTGCAGCAACAAGATTACCGACAAAAAAATCCAGCCCAACCACATCACCAACATGGACGATGTCCCTCTCACTTTTGACATCCCTGTGAATCATACTGTGGAGAAAAAGGGGACCAGCACGGTATCCATATGCACCACGGGGCATGAGAAGTCGGCTTTCACTGTTGTTCTTGGTTGCCACGGTAATGGAGAGAAACTACCACCTATGGTCATTTTTAAGAGGAAGATGCTGCCAAAAGAAAAGTTTCCAGAAGGAGTCATCGTTAAGGCCAATCCAAAGGGCTGAATGGACGAGGAGAAAATGAGAGAGTGGCTGAGAGAGGTGTATGTGAAGAGACCGGGCGGGTTTTTCCATGCATCACCGTCTTTGTTGATCTGCGACTCCATGCGTGCCCATATCACCGATACTGTGAAAAAACAAGTGAAGCAAATGAATACGGAGCTTGCCATCATTCCGGGAGGATTAACAAAAGAACTGCAACCGCTGGACATCGGTGCAAACAGAGCGTTCAAAGTGAAGTTGCGAGCGTCATGAGAGCGATGGATGAGAGACGGCGAACACACCTTTACTAAGACTGGGAGGCAGCGCCGGGTGAGTTACGCCACCATATGTGAATGAATTGTGGATGCCTGGGCTAAGGTGTCTGCTTCGACTGTTGTCCGAGCTTACGCGAAAGCTGGTATCATTGCTGAACAGCCACCCGGCAACGAGACTGACTCCGACAATGACGAGAGGGAACCCGGCATGTTTGATGGCGAACTTGCCCATCTGTTCAATTCAGATACAGAAGGTGAGGACTTCGATGGATTTGTGACAACAGACTGATCAAAAAACAATGTGAGTGTATTTTTAAATACGTAGTAGAATAAGGTTTAACTAAACTCATTGTTTTGCTTCTGTTACCTTGTTTTTGCATGCGCCGAATAATACGGTGCGCCTTATGTATGGCTTAAGTACAGAAATAAGCCCCGCAATTGAGAGTGCGCCTTTCAATCCAGTGCGCCTTATGGTGCGCAAAATACGGTATATGGACGACAAACTCGAGGAATAATGGATATGATCCACTCCTAGAATTCCTTCTGGGGTATCATGTCATGGTTTTGGTCCCTACCTCCCATTCTAAATTACTTGCCCATTGGCAAGGTCATTATGAAGTTAAGGGGAAGAAAGAGCTTGTTGATTATTTGGTGAAACAATCCAATTGTTGACACAGCGAGCAGGTTTATCATGTGAACTTGCTGAAGCCATGAAAGGAAGGGGATCCCAATCCCTCCTCTGCTTAGCCCCGCTCCTTCTTTGCTCAGAGCAACGTCCTTAACTTTGGCCCAGAATTAAATTCTAGACAGAGACAGGAGCTCGAAGCAGCTATCCTGTCCATTCTGGAGGTAGTGAGTGAAAAACCCGGAAGGACCTCTCTGATTGCGCACGATATAGAGACAGATCCTGGGGTTATCGTTCGAGAATGCCCTTATTGGCTTCCTGAAGTAAAGAAAGCAGAGGTGGAGCTTGAAATCAAGCACATGTTGGAACTAGGAATAACAGAGGAAAGTTATAGTCCCTGGTCCAGTCCAATTGTCTTGGTTAGTATGCCTGACGGAAGTTGGAGGTTTTGCAATGACTTCCATCGACTTAATCAAGTCTCCCAATTTGATGCTTATCCGATGTCTCATGTGGACGATCTCCTTGAGAGACTTGGACAGGAGAGATTTTTGACCACACTTGACATGACAAAGGGGTACCAGCAAGTTCCTTTAACGGATTCTGCAAAGGTCAAGGCCGCATTTAGCACCCCTAGTGGACACTGGCAGTATCGTGTTCTTCCATTCGGGTTACATGTGGTCCCTGCAACTTTCCAGCGTCTGGTGGATAAAGTGCTCCGCCCTCATAACACGTATAGTGCTGCCTACTTAGATGATTTGTCATTTATTCCAGCACATGGAAGGAACACGTGCAGCAGGTTAAAGCGGTATTGCGGACGCTGGGAGAAGCTGGACTTCGCATCAATCCAAAAAAAATGCTATATATAAAAAGAAAACAAACACAAAGCCAAATTAATCCATGGGTAACTAAAGTGGTTCTCCACATTTACCCCCTTGTGACTCATATTTACTTATTCTTCACTGATAACCAGACTGAAGTTTCAAACATGCAGAAATCGAATAGCTGTTGACTTGCTTGGTGAAAAGAGTGATTAAAATCAGAAAATAATATAAAATGGAAGACTGGCCCCATCTTGGTGAAATAATTAGGATTTAAAATGGGAAATAAAATAAAATCAGTTGGGGGGATGAAACTAGCACATTTGATGAAAGTAGCGTGGTGGAACTGATTTTGGGTGGGTTTGTAGTATTTAGCAACACAATCGCTGAAACTGCTTTTTTTCTTAATGTGCATGTTACCCAGTGACAGCCACTCATGTGGAACATGAATCTAAAAGTTACAGGTGTACCAAGATAACAGAGACCTATCCAAACAGATTTAGTTCTCAATTGCATGATGCTTTCACAAAGTATTTGTGAAAGAGTGTGTACACTTGTACAACCAATAAACTGAACCTATTCCTTTAGTTAGACGGATAAGGTAATCTAATAAGTGCAAAGGAGTAACTTGCACCAAGATAATTCAGGCAGATTCATCCATCCATTATCCAACTCGCTACATCCTAACTACCGGGTCACGGGGTCTGCTGGAGCCAATCCCAGGCAATACAGGGTGCAAGGCAGGAAACAAACCACGGGCAGGGTGCCAGCCCACCGCAGGGCACAAACACACACCAAACACACACTAGGGACAATTTATGATCGCCAATGCACCTAACCTGCATGTCTTTGGACTGTGGGAGGAAACCGGAGCACCTGGAGGAAACCCACACAGACACAGGGAGAACATGCATGTAATGTAATGTAATGCCACGCAGGGAGGTCCCAGGAAGCGAACCCAGGTCTTCAGGCAGATCTTCACAGAGAAATCCTAAACCATACAGACACTTAAAGTTGCACAATAGTGCTGGCTTGGACATGGAATAAACAAAAAGAAAAAGAAAAAGTAACACCCTAGCACAAACCATAGCAGCATCTAAGTATATCTAATGGGCTATGTCACAAATCAGTCCATTTTTAAGTACAACATAAAAAATGTATGCTCACAGCTCTTTGAAGTGTCAGCCTGCAGGGTAATATAAAGTTTATGGCACTGCTGCTTAAGAGGAGTAACCCCATCATTCAACACTTGCCCATACTTGAGTAAATGGCATAAACAAATACAAATCTTAAACATCTAGTAATGATCATATTCTCAAATTTCATATTATTCCTACTGATTACACCTGTTTCAATTCAAAAAAATATAATTTCCTGTAAAATGTTTTGCAATGACCATCAACAGCAGCCAAATAACTAGCAAAAACAGAAAAAATCCAGAACTTATCTACAACCTCAATTCTGAAAAAGTTAGGCTGCTGTGAAAAATGTAAATAAAAACAGAATGCAATGATGTGCAAATTTCACAAGCTATTTTATTCACAATAGGACACAGAAAACATATCAAATGAGGTAAGTGAGATATTATACTATTTCATGAAAAATATAAGCTAATTTTGAATTTATTGGCAGGAACATGTCTCAAAAAAGTTGGGACAGGGCAACAAAGGACAGGAAAAGTAAGTGGTACTAAAATGAAACAGTTCAAGGAATACTTTGCAATTAATTAGGTTAATTGGCAACAGGTTGGTAACACAACTGGAGATAAAACGAGCATCTTAGATAGGCAGAGTCTCTCAGAAGTAAAGATGAGCAGAGGTTCACCAACCTGCAAAAAACTGCATCTACAAATTGTGGAACAATTTCAGAATAATGTTCCTCAACATAAAATTGAATACTGAAAACTTTGAATATCCCATCATTGACAGTACATAATATCATTAAAAGATTGGAGGACTCTGGAGAAATCTCTGTGCACAAGAGACAAGGCCAAAAATCAATATTGGATGCCCATGATCTTCAGGCAGCACTGCAATAAAAAGTAGTCATGATTCTATCATGGAATTCAGTTCATGGGCTCAGAAACACTTCCAGAAATCATAGTCTGAACACAGTACTCCGTGCCATCCACAAATTCAGGTTAAAGCTACATCATGCAAAGAAGAAGCCTTATGTGAACATGATCCAGAAACGCTACTATTTTCTCTGTGCCAAAGCTCATTTAAAATGGACTGAAGCAAAGTGCAAAACTGTTCTATTATCAGATAAATCGAAATTTGAAATTCTTTTTGGAAAACATGGATGCCACATCCTTCGGACTAAAGAGGATAGAGACCATCTAGCTTGTTTCAGTGCTCAGTTCAAAAGCCTGAATCTCTGATGGTATGGAGGTGCATTAATGCCTATGGAATTGGCAGCTTGTCCATCTACAAAGGCACCATCAATGTGAAAAGGTATATACAGGTTTTAGAGCAACATATGCTCCCAACTAGAGGATGTCTTTTTCAGGGAAGGCCTTGCATATTTCAGTAAGACAGTCCTAAACTGCACACTGTATCTATTACAATAGCATGGCTTTGTAGTAGAAGAGTCTGGGTGCTGAACTGGCCTGCCTGCAGTCCAGACCTTTCACCAATTCAAAACATTTGGCGCAAAATCAGACGAAAAATACAACTAAAACGACTCAGGACTGTTGAGCAGCTAGAATCCTATGTCAAACAAGAATGGGACAACTTTCCTCTCCCAAAAGTCCAGCAACTGGTCTCCTTAGTTCCCAGTTGTTTATCAACTGTAATTAAAAGAGACATGTTGCTGCCATCAAATTCATAATGACCTTAGTCTTTCCTTAAAATGGTACATTTTCTCAGTTTAAAAATTTGATATATTTTCTTTGTTCTATTGTGAATAAAATATGGGTTTATGAGATTTGCAAATCATTGCATTCTGTTTTTATTTATTTACGTCCCAATATGTTTGGGAGTAGGGTTGTAATACAGGAATGTTTTCCTTATGCACAATTGTGTTATATTATTATTAACACTTATTATTTGACTAATGCCTTTGTTCAAGGTGACTTACAACATTTGAAATACAACTGGTTGCATTTATTTTGAATTTACAATTGGAGCACGGGTAGGTGCAGTAACTTGCTCACAGCCATACAGTATGATCAGCAAGATCTGAACCTACTACAAGCTCAGGTTTTGAAGTCAAAAACCTTACCACTACAACACACACTGTCTGCCAATAATATTTGCCTGTGGGGGTTAAAAAAATGCAAATATTGTATACAAAAAAGGATTTAGTTACATAGTACTTTTGATACATCAAATTAATTGATGGCAATGTAACTGATTCTCACTGTCTTACAAAATTTTACAGGTAACACGGCTAGTTACCAAATAAAGCTTATTGATACACAAGTAGCCCACTAAAAAGTATTTAAAAAAAAACAGCTACAACTGACAAAAAATCACTATATTCCACCAATGCTATTCCAGCTTTAATTGAAATATTATAATGAGAAAAAAAAAAAAACTTCATGGAAGGTCTACCCTTAAGAAACACCTTGCACAAAACAGAAATTATCCACGAAAGGGATATTAGCACATTTACCAAAGCAGCAGAGAAACTACAGATTACATGCACTTTACCTGTAAGCACATTTCCCTTCTGATGTTTTTGTGGTGATAGTGACATGGGCCACATGACTGATGCTGGCAAGTGCCTAGAAAAAAGAGACACAGGGTTATTATCAGTATTGGGCTGACAGAGAGCCTACTCTGCCATAGTGGACTACTACAGATACAGAATGACAACATCCTTCTGCCACAGAAGTACAGGCCAAGTGTTGCCTTCTGGTACGATTAATGATCACACCAACACAAGTTTTCCCATTTCCCATGTAATACTACTGTACCTCCCCTCTGAAGCCATAGGTAGAAATGGCAGCAAGATCCTCAAACTTATTCAGTTTGCTTGTTGTAAACCTCTCACACACAATTTCTAGATCTTCCTTCTGCAATTGAAAGGACAATGCTTTTTGAGCTTCTAGAAGATTAAGAAACAATAACCTTCACATAGCAACTCACTTACCCGGATGCCAGTGCCATTATCCTGGATTTGGATAAGTTTCAAGCCACCTTCTTTTACTGTCACCTGAATGTTAGTAGCCCTTGCATCCAAACTGAAAGAATAGACAATCGTCAAGGGACTGAATCAAGCAGAAATTGCTGCCTGAAAATCAGACGGTGTATGCAAACATCTCCAGAGCCCCTACATTTGAAACGCATTATTAATAGATATCTGAACACTCAGCTGAGGCCAAGAGTTATTTGTAGACATGTATGAAGATATTTATCAAATTCTATTGCATCACTGAGATAAATGCAAAGCAGTGAAGTATGTAAATCTGCATATTACATAACAAATGAGAGAAAAACATAATGAAGAGGGAGAAGCCAGAGACTACAAGCTATCTTCTACCTTTCTAGAGAGAAACATACTGAAAGACCTCTTTGCTGTAAGAGCAGCAGTGCTGTTTCAAACAACTAAGATTTTTTTTTAAAAATAAATGATAAATAACTATGATAGATACCACATGGGAACTGGCATTCCGGACAGAACTCAACTTGGATCTTTACCTGGCAGTGATGCCCTTAACATGGAATATTCTATGCGGTTTTCTTTCCCAAAACATTAGGGAGCAATCTCCCTGGCTTTGGTTTCCCACTTGGATACCCACAGGGAATGCTGGACATTGTAGTCTTGTGGAGTAGTGCTATCGTGTTCCATGGGAGCCTCCAGGTGTTGTGTGGTCATTTTGAAGTCTTGTAGGGCAGGATAATGCTCTAGCCCCTTGCAGATTTATTGAGTGTGCAGTGCAGCATTTTGCTGTTAATTGTGCTGCACGTACAAGAAGATTTTTACGGAGACTAATGATGCTAAGGGAGGAATTTGCGGGTTTTCTTGCCAACTACAATTCATGTTCATGTGTAAGGTGAGAATAAAAACTTGTTTTTAATTCAAATGGTATTGAATGAAATGAGAATCGCATGAGAATTATCATCATTGACATTACATCTGATTTCCGTGCTTGGGCACACTTAGTAATCACACTTTTCCTGAATTGTGCTTGGGCCCACCTCTTCCAAGTGGGCGAGGGCATGGTATGGTTGGCACGGCAGGGAGCAATCGCCCTAGTCAAACTAGATTTTGTGGGGTTAAATGAGGACAAACGTGCTCAGGCATGGGACGAATTGCCAGTGTAAGTACACCCTGAGACTACGGCTAAGCCTCTGTTGGAAGTGTTAATGGGATATCTGAACCGAGTTGGATTGAGACTCTTGCCTAAAATTGATTCAGAGGTACAGGGAAGTGTTTCGTGTACCATACATAATAAGGGAACGCAGATCAAAAGGATTTTGGATTTATGTGACAGAAATCAAGTAGCTGCAGTTCCGACAAGAGATGCATGTAAAAGATGGACTTGGCGCTCCAGGTAGTCCGTCAACGTGAGCCTTTATGGTCATGTGCTTCAAACAATAGAACCTTGACAAGTAAGATGGCCAAGATGGACCTGGCTGAGCATGAACAGGGGCTGAAATCTCCCACTTGTTTTCACTCCGGCAGAAGGTGGTTTCCTAGAAAAATGTTTGTGTGTTATGAATGCCATCAACCAGGACATGGCTGGAGACGTTACTTGTACAGAAACTAAAGAAATACCAGGAGGCAACACCGACACAATGTCTTTGCATCTGATAGTTGTTTTTATATTTAGAGTATTGGTACCAAAGCGAAAGTTGGTACCACACTGATGAGCGGTAGGCACAATAATATGTGCTAAAAGCACAAGTTAAAACTATATGAAACAACACATCTCAAAAACAAAAACCAGTGGAAATCATGTCTGGAAATGGAAAAACACCCACTGTGTAGTTTGATACAGATTTCTGCATGCTCTGAGACCTCATGACATCACAGATTAGGTGAGAGTTGTAATTATTTAAATTGTTCATGGTAAGATTTTACATCATCCCAATAATGGAACAGAGGCTTTACAATCTTGCTCTGATTGTTCATTTACAGTCAGCCATCTGAGCATTAATCTATTTTCTAAGCAGTGTCAGGATCACATAGACTGTAGAATATGGGAGGAAACTGCACAGTGGCAATGTTAACAGTTGTATCAAGTAAAAACCAAGACAAGTTACACCAGTAGTGAAAAGAGGTGCTCCATACTAAAATAATATGTATTTAATGTTTTAATGTTCTGATGCTTTGAAGCACAAGGCACATCTCTTCAGTAATACGACATGTACTGCATTAACAGAAATGCATCGCACAGATACGCAGTTATAGAGCTATAGACAAAAAAGCATACCAAATACCAATCTAAAAATGGTAAGAGTTTATCAGTTGTTTGGATTACGAAGGAAACCTAATGTTCATTAGTATAACCCCAAACATATGACAACCGTAGTAAAAACACACCCAGTTTATCAAACACTTGAATGGAATGTAGACAAATGTAACAGAGTCTCTTCAGTTATTAACTGAATACAAATTATGCCAGTTCGGCAAATGTTCTAATTCTGGATTAGTACATATGCTAAGCAATAACAAAATCTGATCACTTATAAAATGCTTAGAAAACAACACAACATAGACTTTTTACAAAAATTCTTGAACAATGTATTAATGTAAAATAGACAAGTATAATTTCACACAGGAAGCCTTGAAGTAGGAACAAACATAAAAAAGGGACAGATTTAGACAGTGCTCCCAACAAAAAATCACCTCAAGGCTCCTAAAAGAAAAAAATAGGAGCCTGTAGCTTTGATTTAGGTGCCAAATAATCAAATGTGTAAAATATTAATCTTTCAAACTAGCGCTGCTGCCCTCGCAGTAAGGAGACCCGAGTTCGCTTCCCGGGTCCTCCCTGCGTGGACTTTGCATGCTCTCCCCATGTCTGTGCGGGTTTCCTCTGGGTGCTCCGGTTTCCTCCCACAGTCCAAAGACATGCAGGTTAGGTGCACTGTCGATCCTAAATTGTCCCTAGTATGTGCTTGGTGTGTGTATGCCCTGCAGTGGGCTGGCGCCCTGCCCGGGATTTGTTCCTGCCTTGCGTCCAGTGCTGGCTGGGATTGGCTCCAGCAGACTATATGTTAGGATATAGCGGGTTGGACGATGACTGACTGACTGACCTTTCTAACCTACATGTACATATGCCTAATGTGTTTCCTTCTCTTGTGTAATGCATCTTTCCCTTGTGCTTTTAAGTCTGTCTTGATGATTTAGATAACTTTCAAACTATGTACAGTTATGAAGAACTGTGTATTTTACTCAGGCTCTGAGTCTATGTCACTGACCATCAGAATGTCAGTGTCAGAGGGCTATCCAGTGTAATTTGGTATTCTTATTTGAAGTGAGCCAGCATTTGACAGGGCTAAGGAAACTGATCAAGTAATGGGCCTTCAGTGCTGATTGTGACTAAATCCTCCATGGCTGAGACACTTAAAGTGTTTTGCACTCTTATTTCTTCTGTTCTATATACTGCAGAGCCACGTTCACACTGATCTGCTGAAATAATCGGAACAAACATGATCTCAACAAGATGTAGAATATTGTGGAAATCTGTGTAATAAGTCTCTTATGTCAGTAAGACTTCCCACAAACTGTTGTAAGACTTGTCTGAGAATTGTCCTTTAATCAAAATATTTAGCAATCTCCATTCAGTTTGTACAGCATTGACATCATATGCATTCTTCAACAAGAGTTCTTGATACCAATATGTTAGTCTTATTTTCCCCAACAGTGGTTAAATCATTTGGCCATGAATCATGATAGAAGATTGAGAAGCAATGAATGATCTCAGACCCATGTAGATAGATAGATAGATAGATAGATAGATAGATAGATAGATAGATAGATAGATAGATAGATAGATAGATAGATAGATAGATAGATAGATACTTTATTAATCCCAATGGGAAATTCAGATGTGACCCTCCTTGCTGTGTATTACCCATCATATTTTCAAAGTGGCTTTCCAGTTCCTTGACTGTAACCACCACTGTTTCTCAAAATGCAATTAAAGGTTATCTTTAAAGTTCTTGAGACTTGCGCCACTGACTTGGATATTCTGAAAGGTAATACCTGTATCAGTACTACTTACTGACTTCTCCCTGCTTTTTAGTTTTCAGCCTTGTCTGAAATCTGTGTGTTATCCCAAGGCACCACATTTTTATGCTAAGTGATTTTAGCCAAGTGTGCTGCAGAAACTCCTGTAACTTTCCAGTCTTTAATGGTGACTGTGAGAACACAACTGTCAATAGCTGCTGCAGTCTGAGGCAAAATCAAAGAAGGCAAGGGACACGCATTTCTACAGCTCTGCTCCAGCCGTGGAAAAGAGTGACCCCATTGTAGATGACACAGAAGGCCAGAGCAGACATGAAAGTGATAAAGATGACTTTCTACAACCTTTTAAAATACATTTTGAAGAATTTTAGCAGTCCAGTGTTAATTTTGTAAACAGCCAACAGGGGGCATGAATTTTTACAGCTCTGCTTCAGCTGGAGCGATAAGTGTCTCTTCTAGTGGATAAGGAAAGAAAGGTACAGTAGAGCAAAAAGTGATATCCGCTCAATAACAATAATAATAAAAAAAAATGGCCTTTTGCATCTGTTACAATATAATTAGTTTAAAGTTTCTATAATGTAATTTGCCACTTGCAAACTAAATGGAAATGATAATTGCCAAACCCTATTTTTGGTTGCATTTGGAACCATTTTAGTCACAGTCTGGAGCCCCGTTTGGATAATTACAGCAGCAGGAGTTTGTGACATTTGAACTCAGAATCATTTTCCCTCACTTATTAAATATTACTCTTCTGTAGGTTTTTACCAGCTAATGATACAAACATAAATCTTACAATAGCAAATGATAGAAGCCTAACAAAGAAATTCTCTGACAAACCAGATTTTAAAAGCATGTTTTTACAAAAACAGATTTTAAAGAGTTTGTTTAAATGAAAATATCCTAAATTATTTTGGAATTCATAAATTAAACTTAACAAATATAATGGATGAATTTATATTTTAATATTGATTTTAAGCAGTATTTTTCTGCAACATATGGGAAAATGTTAGGGAAAAAAATCTGATTGTGCACATTAAGATAAATCAAGCTGTCCATAAAGATGTCATTCTTTATAAATCGTTTGCTGAAATCCGCCTATGATAATAACATCCCCTCCACTTGTTCTTACACTGGGAAAAACCCCATGTCTTTCAAAGTTTTAATTCAAGCATTCCAATATAATTTGATATTTATGAATGCCAATATTAGTTTACCTAAATGATAGCTGGAAAACTACCTGACTGATATACAACTATTTTAAATTTGCTGCTAATATTTCTTTATTAGTATTTATATATTTTGTATTCCATTAAAGAAAAAAGTCATGATATTTTCCACTTGAACAACAGAGTTACTTTTAATTACAAAGCCACTGAAAGGGTTGTTTTAACCATGAGTATCATATAATTTTGCTTGTCTTGGTATCAAATATAAAAATTGTAATATCTTGACATCCTTTAATGCTGTGTGCTTTTTGTTTAAATTATGTAGTAATCTGTAATTAAAAATGTTATGCCATTGCCATTAAAGCATCTCCACGCTGGAAGGACCAGGGGAGGGAGCATATCCAGAGCATTACCTCCCCTGGAGCACAAGATGGCAGCCCACCTGGGTTGCAGTGGTGCCTTGGACTCCTGCAGGGCTCCATGGGAACTGGAGTTTGGAGCAGCTCTGTTGGGTTCTATGGGTGCCACCAGGGGGTGCTGCATCTACTGCTGAGCCCTGGAGTGCAGCTGTTCTGCCACATCTGGAAGTGCTGTCAGAAATGCATCAACGAGCACCTGGAGCACTTCCGGATGCCTTATAAAAGGAGCCAGCAGACATTACTCGGGGAGCCAGAGTTGGGAGGAGGGAGACGGAGCTTGCCAGGAAGAGTGGAGGAGGAGAGAGAGAGAGAGAAAGAAGGAGAAATTTGTGTAGTGCTATACTTGAGACTGTATTGTGTTCGTGGGAAACAGGGAAGGTTTTTCCCACGAGGGAAAAAAAAAGCGTGTTTGTACTTGTGCCTCTGCGTGCGTCTTTGTTGGGTTTGGGCGGCTGCAGCATCCTCTACTGGCCACACCATGCTTGAAGCATTTCTGAAAAGTTAACTCCATGCGCTCTATTGGCACTTCAACTTCCAGAATACTAACAATGTAGCGACTTCAAAAGTTCATTATCTCCATAAAACTTTACAAAATACTGTCTAAGCAATTCCCAAGATCATCCACCAAACCACCTAAAAAATGTTGTGCTTCCTTACAATAAGTGACATTATAACTGGGAACAGCAGTTCAGCTTCGTATCAATGCATTACAAACAGCACACATTACATCACAGTTGAAGGATGCACCTACAACAAGAACAGGGAAAATATCAGATCTAAACCCAGAGGATTCATTGCTTCAATATCTATGCATCTCAACTGTGCTGTCCCAGTGAGTATCACAGTAGTAACCTATCTGTCCACATAAACTGCTTTAGGTTTTGCCTAAGATGCCATAAGGAGATATCACCTGTGTATGCCACTCTAAAGGTAAAGAGTGGCAAAATATCAACTGGACAAATGAAAACAGCAACTATCACTATAATTGCCCTATAACAAAAAGAAGAATATACTGTATTACCAACTATCCTTTGAAAAAATTACCACACATTTCTTTTGTCAGAAGAGTTATTCTGGTAATCTTTTACACCTTTTCATTAAGCGAAAGATAAAGAAATGTATCATTTATAGATGGTACCCTGACTTTCAGCTTGTTTCAGCTAAATCCTGACAATCAGGAACTGTTAACTATATTTCAAACAGAATGCACATTTGAATTATTTTTTATTGTTCAGCAAATACTTCCTGATACTAAGCTCATAAAAACAGAAAATGGATAGGAGAAAATAAACCCCCTTGTCAGAATCTAAGAACAGGAGCCAAACACTCTTGCCAGTACTCGTTGCATCTGAGGTTCAAATATTCTGGCATAAACCTTCCCCAGGAGGCTGACAAGTTTGATCTCTTGGTACCCTGGAGCACAGCTTCTCCTTCTCTCTGCTGCCTAGTCACTGAAGAATATTATTTTTTAACATTTATGCAGCAACCTTGAACATAGATGTGGACCAAATCCAACCAATGTTCCTGGTGCTCGAAAAATACAATAATTAGAAAGAAATGGAAACATTAAGACACAATATACTATTGCAATACTGCTGTCTTACAGCTCCTGGAACCCAGCATGATTTTGGGGTCTGGCATCTCCTCAATGGTGTTGTCATTGTCTTTCTGTACAATTATATTTCACACTTGACAGAAGTAGCCATTTATGCACAAAGCATCCATACATTCCAGTAAACCCCCAAGTCAATCAAAGCGATCATATTTGTACATATCCAAGGGTGCCTTCCTTCGAATAAATCAAAAGTTTCCAAGTTGTCTGCTCTCTTTCATTATTAAAATGTGCAGTTTACACATGTACAGTATACCCTGAGGCAAGCAGCATGTCACAACCTGAGGGAATCTGATTTTAATCAAAGATCTTATCTACTTCAAGCCACATATAGTGAAAGTCTCATTACCATTGGATAGCAGAGTTTCAGCACATTCTAATGATGTATACTTGTCTAGATGTTTGTCTATGATTGATCATTTATGTTACATGACACAGTTGTGCATAAAAGATAGGAAGTAAATGGCTTTTGCAACAGCTCATCTTTATACATTGTTACACACAAAGCTTGAGTCAAATATTGATCATTCTTTTGACTGTATTGAGAACGACAAGTTTGATGAAGGACCTGACATTATGCTTAATTTGTAAGTATTGCATTTACTAGCATCACAGCATGCAGTTTTACAGTTCAAGCTTCATGGGTTCAATTACTATACCAGGACATTGTTTGCTGCACGTTCTCCCAATGTTAGTTTACTAAGCAGTGCTCTTTCAATTTAAATTTAAACTACAGGCAGTGTTTTATAGTAGACCTGTGAGCACTGTTACACTGTGGCTTGTTTTTAATGGCTTAATCCCCCAAACACCGAAGAGATTGACTGTGCCGTGTTTTTAATTCCGTTTTCAATTGTGCAGACCCACTAAAAGCTCCCCCATCACCCCAAGGAAGTCAGAAATGACTACAAAAAAATGGAGAAAAAAAACGAAGTGTGGGCCTCAATCAAGTGGAATCATGAAGTTAGCATGATGAGAAACAGGATAAAAAATCTTGTACAAATCTGCTTATCTCTATGGGGGTGAGATGGATTATACTATAAACAAGTCTCATACTGGCTCAAGACCCAATCACTGCCCACCTGCGACTCAAACGTAGCTGAGAAATACTGGTTTAAGTGCATCTGTATGCCTAGCTCTATGCTCAGGGATGCCCATTTTCTGACCTGTGCCCATGGCTGCCAGGACAGGCACTGTCCCCACCCCCTCATAACCCAGGACTGGAAGAAGCTAATATGAAAATATATGTATGTAGTTAGTTTATTCCATATGTGGAATGCAATAAAAAGAGAGGCAAGAGACCAAATATTAAAAAAAAAAGGGACACCTCATGCCAAATAGTATAACTGCAATGCTATGGGATATGACATCTAAACTTAGTACAATTAGAGCTGACACTGATTGGGGCACAAAAGGAATTTGATTTCAGGGTCGTGCATCATGAAATGTATTAGTTATACTCTAAAATCCAGTTGTTTGAAGACAACTCCTTAAAGGACTAATTTTTTTTGTATTTAATTTAGTGGATATTGGTGTAAACAAAGGTTTTTAATCATATAAATATTTCCTTTTTAAAATTTGAAGTGTTGTACTCACTACTCTTCAGCCATTTACAGCTACCTTATTACATAGCAGAGTAACTGGCATTTATTTATGTAATTTAAGTGCAATAATGCCAAAAACCCCTTCATGCATAAGGAATAAAGATGTATGCTTTATGTTGGCCTAAAGTCACCTCTTCAGCAGATTTATGCTTTTTAGCTACTGGTACAACCCTTAATTGCTGAGAAATCTGCATTAATGATAGATTCTTGCAAAGTGTGCGTTAACCACTAAACTATGGCACTCTCTATGACAGACTGAAATTATTTAAATTCAAACAAAAATCACAATAACATATCCTAATAAAGAGATATAAGACTTTGAGGAACAGATAAATTCATTTGACAGATGTAAAATGGCACCATATTGATGAAAAGATTATCCACAGGGCAATAAGACAGATGTACTCCAACAATATTCCATACACTATTATAGTACAGCGAATACATTTTTTTAACTAAAATACTGCTCACAACCAAACCACATGTTAAATGTTTTCAGTAACTACAGTTCTTGCTATATCATTTAGCTTAAATAACAGTCATGTTTTTGAGCTTTTTCCATTTAACCAATTGAGGCAAGCCAGAGAGTATCCAGAAGGAAGGAAGAAACCAACCTTAGGAGAGACAATAATCCACAACAAGGCACATTCATGTCTACAGTAATTCATACCAGAGCAAGGCAAGTTAGTGGAAGTAAAAACCATTGTTGGAACAGACTATGGATCTTTAAAGCTAGAATGACTATAACCACTTAATATGCAATCTATATTTGAATAAGGAACTCCCAGTTTCAGATCTAGAGCTTCCAAGGTCGTTGGCTGCTGAAAAAAATGAAATAATCTTTCTAAACAATAAATTCCTTCAGCACACTTTATATGTTTGAAGATTTGTATTAATTACCAATTTCACTGTTTACTTGTACAGCACCAATAAAGACATCTATAATGCAAAGTTGACTGACTGGCTTGTTCACTAATGAACACAAACACTATTTTCTGTTTAGTTAAAAAGCTGAAATTTGGCTGGATGGTACATCTAGGCTGGTAGGTATCCACAAAAAAGGACATTTTAATATATCAACATGTAGGGGTATAAATATACATAAACTAAATACCCCAAATTTTCAAAAAGCTTTGATGGATTTGATTGAAATTTGGTATTGTTACAGAAAAAAGAAAATTAGCCAATCTTTTTTTTTCATTTGTCTATATTTGTCCATAATAATATAATACCAAGTACGCTATGCTAATGCAGGCAGAAGGCCAAGAAGAAAGAGTAGCAGGCACTCAGCTGCCTGCCTGAGGCATGCCCAATGTATGCTAATGAAGGACAGTTTAGTGGTGTTGATGAACACCAACACTGATCAATAAAGTGGAAAGAACGGGAGGTGTCTTAGACAGGAAAAAGACATGGCATTGAGCTGTGAAGTGGAATGAAGGAAGAAAGTTCCCACGCTCAACACCTGCTTCAAGTATTACATTGGTTTTGATCAATCAAAATGAAATCCTTTTGGATTGATAACATACCGATTCCACAACATACAATATGTTTAATTTTTTATCACTATGTGAATATGATACAGATTTGTAGTGAGACAGTGACACAAAGTTTTCACATATAACACAAATGGCAAAAATTACCAATGATGTTTTAATATATATGAATATTAAAAAATCCCTGAACCTACGCTACCATTTGCTAGCTATTTCAGAAATGTTCATTTGAAGTTCATAGAAATGGTGTATTATTTGTTAAATCTGGATTAAACCGACAGCTAGTTAAAAGACTGAGCTTCACAGGAGCTTTATGCAGTGGTCATTTTGATGTTTACAAACCTATTACTACTACTAATCTTGGTCAAATTCAAAATTGGTTACAATAAACATCACAATCAAGTATATTCTCTTGCTTATCTCATGTGACAGAATTATCACAAAACTATACTAATAAAACAAGACAATGTAAGCACCATACTAGACATACAGACAATACCAGTTAAAATCATCTAAAAATCTGCAGCTAAATATGCATAAAAAATCCAGAGACCAACAAAGTTGTCCATCCATCCATTATCCAACCCGCTATATCCTAACCACAGGGTCACGGAGGTCTGCTGGAGCCAATCCCAGCCAACACAGGGCGCAAGGCAGGAAACAAACCCTGGGCAGGGCACCACCCCACTTGCAGGGCACGCACGCACTTGCCTTGCCTCAAAAAATGCAATGACAGGTATTAATTATACAATTCACACCTTGATTATGAATCTAATAAGGAAAATTCTAAAGGGATCTGTGAATGTTGCATACCCATATTGTTATGCATTGAATTGAACTAATGAATCACCTGGCATATGTTGCAAAAGCAGAAAAATCAAATTATAACGTTCTGAAGACTTACCCTCACCTATTAAAAGATTAGTAATAGGTTTACACCTAATATGCATTCATCAGTTGAGCATTGTGCGAATACTGAATTAAAAAAAATATGTCGACTGACACTGGAGTCACTAAATACCTTCAAAATGATTTAAGTGACTCTTCTGCACATATATACATTATAATGAATTCTGGTTAAAAATACTGGCAAACTAAACAACAAACTGCATGAGTTTGTGAAAAATCTTGATGCACTCCTTAACATGCACAGTGTTCATTATGACAAAACAATAAGTATGATCCATACTACTGTATAAAAACTGCCAGCCTTCTGGGTAGAGCCATATTTGTGTACAGTCATAATTAGAAAAAAGATAGTGTATAAGGGAAACTGCACAATGGATTTTCTTTTATGGTACACCACACCAAAATGAAATCAAGTCGTGACATTTGGATGTCATATCCACAATAAGATGTAAAAGACACATCTATCTGGGTTGTACAAATATTACAGGGGGACTCATATGCAGTAAAAAGGGGAGTTAATAATATGGTATAATGCTGAAACTGTAATTTTCAGTTGCTCTTAGATTGGAAAAATGTTGATATGTCAGGCATCTGCATAGATCACCTTCAAAATGTGAAGGTGTGATTTGCGCCCACTTCCATGTACAGTAATGTTTGGGAAGAGGTGATGAAGAACCTGCTAGTGAAGTACTGCAAGTGATTGCTGCTTTATTAACCGTTCCAGTGGTTTCTCATCTTTGCACAAACTTTTGCTACAATCAAACACTCCTATTTCCAACTTAAATTATCATTATTCATATATTGCAGATATAAAAAGTATATATTTAACGTGGTCCCTATTAAGGACTTCTTCCCCACAAACCTGACTTGGGTAAACAGGTTAGAAAACGGAAGAATGTTTGTGATTGATTTTGGATTGATTAACATTCTCTTCATATAACTGTCTATCAGGAGACGTGTTTTAAAATGAGAACCAAAGTTTTCATGGGATTTTTTTAGGTTTGTAACATCGTTTGAATAACCTGTGCCCAAGTATGGGACATTTATTAACAAAGACACATTTTATTAAAACTTAAGTGTTTTCCTTTAATAGAACTGGTAGCTTGGGAGATGTAGATTATGATTTACAGCAGTGCTGTCTGTTCTTTGCAAATCACCCACTTTTTTCTAAAAACCATTTAGTTAAAAAATTACAGATCACTATTAAACAAGAAGTTTCAGTAATTTTGTAAAGTACACTTAATACATATACAGAACAAGAATTATACGCTAAATAAGAAGAGATTGTTAACTCGGTAAAATAAATTGACTGCATACGAAGGAATGAGGGTGAGTGACTAAGCGAGTGTGCCCGTCTAGGACTTGATTTTATCTTGCGCCCGATTATCCAGAGATTGCCTCGTCAAACTGACAGTGTAATTAAATTTGGATTCAACAATAAAATGACGCAACGTCTTCTCTGATTAAGAGATCGCCGCGGCATTTATTTGTTAAGACGGCATTCCTGCTACGGTACTTAAAACGCTCCTGAAGTACACATTGCAGTGAGGCAAAAGTCTGAAGACGTCTCTTTTGCAACAAATATGACGCACGTCCCGTAATTGAAAAGCACAGCAACTAACCACACGTATCACAGTGCCTACGCATACTCAGTAGTTTGCATCTGGTTTACATCAGTTTTTCAAATGTAAACACGTTAAGCTCTCTCCAAAATATTTTAACACGCCTTTCTTCACTGTGTAGCCAAAAGACGCCGCGAGGCCTCGTATCTGTACGCACCAGTTCTCGATCATTTCTTTAATAGCGTTAGCAGGGCGCTGTATCACCTCGCCGGCTGCGATGCGATTTACCACTGTCTCGTCCAACCTGCGTATAATTCCTGCCATAGTGCGTGTTTCCCCGAAAACATTGAAGTTACAAGTTCCTGGCGTTCTTCCTAATTAATCAGGCATCAGTAGTCCCTTTCAAGCGCATACAAACCCAGCATGCTGAGCATAAGCGGGAAAATATTGCTCCACCCTAAGACTACGGCCATTGGACGTTCAGTAAAAGAGACACGTCGTCAGGCGTTTCGTTTTCCAAACGGCGGCGTGTGCTCTCTCTCAACTCTTCCGCCGGTGAAGTAGCAAAACAGGCCGTATGCGCCTGCGCGAGATAACCTTTAGTGGTTTCGGCGTAGTCAGTTACTGTTTGTGTTTGAGAAAAGCAGAATCGATCCAAAAACTTGTTACATTTAATGCCAATTTTTTCGTATACAGGGGCGGACTGGCCATTAGGGCAATACCCGGTGGGCAGCGGACACTGATGTGGTCATGGGCTGGCCATTTCATGAAATACAGTACATTTTATGTACTGGTAAGGTGACCAGAATTTTTGGGCCAAACCGGGGACATGGGCGAGGGGTTAGAATCTACAGATCACGAGTAGGGATTAACTAAACACTACAGAGTACAAAGCGAATGCTTATCACGTGATTTCTCACCAAAGTTGCAGGATGCGATAAAGCATAACCTCTGTCAAAACACCAAGCACGCGCTCCGAGTTCAAATTATCGTGGTGATGAGATACACTGAAAAAAGTGAACCAGCTGAAATCGGGTACGAAATCTTCAACCGGGGACATGTTTCTGAGTGGGGACAGTTGTCCGAAAACGGGGACAGATAGTCACCTTAGTACTGGTTATTGTTTGACATTAATTTAATTTTCTAAACTACTAAACATTAGCTGTCCGGTACTGCGTTTCATATAGTCCTATATAATATACCTTATTACGTCAAGTTGTTTTAGTTGTCAGTACACAACGTTGCAGTGAAACATTTGGTCAAAGCTGTTTCGATACCCCTACATTTCGGTTAGCATATACATTATTGCAATTTATTTTATCTCATATCTAGTATTTAAATTCTTCGGTACGAATATTTACTTTAAATTATGTATTCTGCATTTTATTTTTCTCTGGTCGTCGGTGTGAGCGATAATTAGTGGTTTTCAGCTTCGATTAATTAGTATGATGAAAGAAAGTTATAAAGCACAGGATAGGAATTTTTCATATTAGGACGGAACATTTATAGTTTATCGTTAAGTTAATGTAACATTTCAATCATGTGAGGTTTTCATTATAACATGTACTCTAATAACGTGTAAGCCGTGTTACTAAATTTGTATTTTTCATTAAATTTTATTTCTAAGCTTGTCGTCAAATTTTATGTTGTGTCTAAACAACCATGTACTGATTAAGTTTGGCAACAGTTTTGATAGAGTTCATATCATAGGCTCATAGCAAGTAGCGAGCCACGTACTTATCAGAAAGTTTAAGAAAACTACAATCAATAATGGGCCGACTGGGTCGACTTCGTCACCTCACTTGTTAAAGGATTCCCGGGCCGGTTTTGAGACTCAGTCCGCTCCTGTTTGTATACTTTGATAGATTTATGTTAGCCAAAACTATATAAAGAACTTAAGTCCACACATACTGTATGTGTGACCAAGCGTCCTCTTTTGCCCGGACATGTCCACTTTTTACGCCCTGTCCAGGGCGTCCTGGCGGGTTTTATAAATTCACGAAAATGTCCGGTTTTTCATAGGACCATTACGCGTGTACGAAAATTGACTGGCGTTTTGCACACAATACTAGGGTACTACTTTTTTGCGTGACGTAATTACTGGGAGGCTGCCTTGTGGGCAGGTCTGCGCCGCGCGCGCAAACACACAGACACAGACAGGGAGCAGTGCAGACAGGGATCAGAGCAGAGAGCGGAGCAGTATAGCAGGGAAAATCGTAAGTGCAGCTTCACCGATGAACTGCAAAGAAAATTTCCCACATACCGTCCCGGTCGGGACAAGTGGGAGGCGGAGTGCACCGTGTGCAAAGCCGGTACATATGTCTCGGTATCCAATAAAGGTGCTGGGGATCTGAAAGCCCACATGGACACCGAGAAACATAAAAAAGCTGTGCGAGGTGAGACTAGTTCATCTGCAAATTTGACAGAGTTTTTTGTCAGACCAGGAAAAACAGAGGATGATGTAAATGCAGCAGAAGGTGCAATGGCTTTTCATACAGTGAAACATCACAACAGTTACAGGTCCATGGATTGCACCAGTACTTTGTTTAAAAAGGCATTTCCTGACTCTGACATTGCAAAAAAGTTTAGTAGTGCTCGCACCAAGACCGAAGCCATCGTCAATGGTGCTATAGCCCCCCACTCTGTTGAAATCACTCATGAAGCACTCAAAGAAATCCAGTACTGTGGTGTATCCACAGACGGGAGTAACCACGGAGCAGTGAAAATATTCCTAGTCATAATCCAGTATTTTGACTGGAAGAAGGGTGGCGTGCAAACAAAATTGATTGAAGTTAAAGACACACCCAATGAGGCAGCAGAAACCATTGCAAAATATCTCACAGAAACCCTGGCAAAAAACAATCTGTCGGAAAAATGCATTGCATTTACTGGAGACAATTGCAACACAAATTTTGGAGGAATCCGACGTGATGAAGCTGGAAAGAATGTGTTTGCAAATTTGAAGAGTTTGCTGCAAAACAAGACTCTGATTGGTGTGGGTTGCCCAGCACACATATTGAATAATTGTGCACACCATGGGGCAGGCACAATAGAAATTGACATTGAGAATATCATATTCAAAATCTACCAGTACTTTCACATTTACACTGTGCGCACTGAGAGCCTGAAGGAGTATTGTGATTTTGTTGAGATTGATTACAGAAGGATGCTCTCTCACAGCAAGACAAGGTGGCTGTCATTGTTCCCAAGCATTGAGAGGATGTTACAGATGTTTCCAGCTTTAAAGGCATATTTTCTGTCTCAGCAAAAGCCACCCATAGCACTCAAGAGTTTTTTTGAAAATGATTTTGCTGAAATCTACCTTTGGCACATGCACACACTCATGTCTGTGTTCCACACCCACATTCAAGAAATGGAACAGGAGAACATGTCCATTATGGAAGTGAAGAAGATATTAAACAATATACATACCATTCTTCTTCAACGCAAGAGCAACAACTTCATGTCCCTTAAAGTTAAGGGACTACTGGCACAGAAGCGCAAAGATGGACTTGACAAAGGCTGTGACCAGTTCTGTGCAGATGTGCATGGCATGTACAGTGCATGTCTGGAGTATCTGGAGAAGTGGATGACTCCCATGGAAGAGTTCTCAACATTCATGTGGATGGATCTGAGTGAGCCACCAAACTGGAATGATGTGGAGGCATGCATCAATTACCTTGGAGAGAAGGGGGGTGGCAGTTGATGATGTTAAGTGTTTTGACCAGGTCACCAATCTGAGGAAATTCACAGAAACGTGCAACCATGATGAGGAGTTCAGTGGCCTGCAGGTACACCAGAAGTGGACCAAATATTTTGAAAAGGCAAAAAGCATTGCATGTTACTCAGAGCTACTGACAATTGCACAGTTTGTCTTTGCACTTCCCTCTCACAATGCAAATGTTGAGAGGGTTTTTTCACTAATGCAAAGCCAGTGGACCAAGGAGAGGAACCAGCTCTCCGTAGAGTCACTAAAGGGGATTCTACTAGTTCAGTACAATTTCAAAGACATGTCTTGCAAAGACTTTCATGCTTATTTGTTAAGCTATCGAAAACTGCTAGGAAAGATCAGCTCTACAGCAAAATATGGATGGGCTGACAAGGAGGATGAAGAAGAGAAGCAGGATGAAGAAAAAAACTAAAGATGAAAAGTCTAGATTCTTTTTGTTTAAGTTTTTTTGTCTTTGTGAGACTCTTCTGTTATTTATTTTATTACATTTAAGAGATATATTGTTGAAGCTGGAACAGAATCCATATTACTAACCGAGAATGCTAAACCGGATGATGGACGCAGGCACATCCGGCAATGGGCCGTAGCTGCAAAAAGACGTACTGCGCAGGCGCAAAAAGAGTCCGCGAGAGTCGGCTGAGGAGCCGAGAAAGGCGGACAAAAGAGGGCGAGAGAGGCGGATGAGGGGCCGCGAGAGGCGGACAAGACCACAGAAAAAAGGAGTGAGCACAGGAAAAATGGAGAAATGAGGAAACGCAGGCAAAGCACGAAACACATTGCACACGAAACTAGACCCAAAAAAAAAAAAAAAGAGGCTCGCGCACAACAGCAAGGCACCCCCCCCCCCCACAGGCACCGGACGGGACACACACCAAGAGGGGGATTCAACAAGCCCATGGAACACAAAAAAAAGAACACAAAACCACCCCACAGACCCTACAAGCAAGGGACGGGACACACACAAACAGGGGGATTCAACAAGACACAGGAACACAAAAAGAAAGAAGACGCTCGCGCGACAACAATCCTCAACCCCCCCATACCACACACACACACACACACACACACACACACATCCATAGGAAGTGACACCCAAAGCCACATATTCTAAAGTGAACATCAACACCTTCACACTAGACAGCATAGGTGTCAGCATTGGTGGATCTCCTTACAATAAAGCACTATTAACCGTTCAACTGCAGAAAAGGAAACATATTAACAGTGACTGCGATCCTCCTTATTACTTATCCATATTTCGCATGCTGAGAAAGAAACAAGTCATGAATACACGGTCACGGGTACAAAACGAAAAGGAAAGGATAACAGGAACAAACACACGAACACGAAAGAAACAACAAAATAGACGGCTATGCAGCATAGGTGGATCTCATTACAATAAGGCACTATTAACCGTTCAACCGCAGAAAAGGCTCCATATTAACAGTGAGTGCAATACTCCTTATTACTTATCCATATTTCTAAAAGAAAAAAATGACTCGACTCCAAAAACGCAAAGCTCAACTAAAGCTTCTAACTAACGATGTACCTAAAAGTAAAACCTTTATGAACTGCATTAGATCCTACAATACTTCATTTAATATGCACAAATCTACATCCTAGATCCACATGACGCAAACTATCAATCAAAGTGCTACATCGCAACAGGCACGGATTCAAAACGAAACACCTCCCGTCTCAGACATACGTTGATGGCAGCGAAGGCTACAACGGGCTTCTCACACAGCACAGGCAAATCGATTACAGCTCCAAAACAACACGTCCCAAATACTACACATGCAACAACGCGCCTCTCAAACGGCACAAGCAAAACATACACCAGGAAAATTCATTCGGATTAATGAATGTCATTTGCAATCATTGTCATTCAGTTCACTTCCCTGAAGAAACAACTGGCAATACAAGTTATACATTTACACGTTGTTGTCAAAAGGGTCAAATTAGACTGCCTTCTTTACATTCATATACTGAATATCTACAGAAGCTTATAACTGACGATGTACCTGAAAGTGAAATCTTTATCAACTACATTAGATCCTACAAATCGGAATCCACTATGAACATTAACAGTGGCACTGCACGTGACATCCGTCTTGAAAAAATGTTTATTGATGAATGTTCAATGGCATGAACAAACGTTTATGAATAATAATATTCGATTTGGAGGAAAGGTACTTTTATGAGGAGGAGATTTTAGACAGTGATTAGCTATTCTTCCAGATACCATGCACTCAGCTATTGTTCAGTGCACCTTAAAATACGCAGACAATTGGCATTGCTTTCAAAAGATACAGTTAGTAAAAAAGATACGATGTCCAGAACCAGATCATAACAATTGCTTATTACAACTGAGAGATGGTACACTCACGAATACAGATGGACTTCAGCCACATATTATTACAATTCCTCAAGCCTTTATCTGCGACGACTTAGTTACAGAGAGATTTGGAACAGCAATCTCATTAGACCAAATGCCCCTTTTAACACAACGCACTATATTATGTCCAAAAAATATTAATGTGGAAAACATAAATACCCAAGTCATTCCATTACTTCCTGGAAAGACACAACTCTTTCTAAGCTCTGACAAACTTGACTCTGATCACAACAATAACCATCTTAAATGACCTTACAAGTTCTGAGCTGGAATTACCTTTTACACTTAAACGGCGTGTACAAAGAAATTTTCAAATAAACCTTTACACTGTGCCACACACTTTATTGTTTGCTTTCTATTTGCATCATCTACACCGTCACACTATTCTATATCTCATTCATACATCACGCTCTTTGTCATTCCCAACACCAGGGGTTGGCGAGCGAAGCGAGCAGGGGGCGGAGCCCCCTAGTAGTTCATATTTAGAACAATATTTAATTATTTATTTGAAGAGTCTAAGAGAGCTATTATTTTGTTACAAGTTTTTACAGATTTCATTTTATTTTATTACAGAGGTTAATTCTGCACCATTGAAGTATAATAAATAATGTTCATCAACCACCAAGAAGCTTGTCTGAATTCGTGCCGATCGTGCCGATCGTCCTCTTTTTTGGAAATCAAAATATGGTCACCCTACACATACAGCTCTGTGAAAAAGTATCCCGTCCCCTAACAGCCTCTATTTTTAAACATTTTACACAGTGAAAGTCCTCAGAACTTAAGATAAAACGCAGTAGTATAAAAAGGGAACACACAAATCTTTACTTTTCCTATACAAGGAACATAGTTCCAATATTGTTGTCACTTCTGTGAAAAAGTAATTACCCTGACAGTTTTACTAATTGGTTGCAGCGTCTTTAGCAGCAATAATCAAAAATAAACTCATCCTTTAATTTGATATCAGTGTTTCACATCGTTGTGGAGGAAATTTAGCCTACTTTGCTTCACAAAACTACTTTAATTTATATATTGGATAGGTTTAGGAGTGTGAACTGCTTGTGTCAGGTCCTGCCAGAACATTAACATTAACCTGTTTCTTCTGCAGCCATTCAGTTGTAGACTTGCTTTTGTATTTTGGGTCATTGTTCTGATACATAACTCAATTATACTTCAGCTTCAGGTCACAGACAGATGACTGGATCTTCTTAAAATATTCTGGTAAAGTGCAGAATTCTTAGTTTATTCAATAATGGCAAACAAGGAACACCTTTACACTACCATCCTCATGTTGTATGCTGTTCTTATGGTCAAATGGTGTATTGGCTTTACACCAAACATACTTGTGTCACCTTGGGTCTCATTTATAAAACTATGTGGAGTCAAGCATGAAAATATACATATGACAAAAATATCACATTTATAAAACCTGGCCTACAAACATTTCTACACAATTTACCTTTATAAATCACCTTGTAAATGTGCATTCATGAATATGCCTTGATGCCAACCAACCTCAGGCATATGCCATTATGATGAACTTCATTCTCTTCAACCGACAGAGAGTGCAAGATCATGAGTGGCATTATTGAGCCTCTCCTCTGCATTCTGGGGACCTAGGAAATATGTGCCATTGCCAATTATTACTGATGAAGAACTTATTGCTCAAGTGCCATTTTGATGCTTTGTTTTAGTGGTCTCACTTGTTAAGGTTCCCCACCCTTAATTGCTCATTTCAGTCTCCCCCTTAATTGCCCATTTCAACAGCTGAATTCACTGTTTTTAATAGCGTCTTATTAGCAATAAGATGCAAATGACAAAGGAGCCAGCAGTTCTCCATCTTACTTGTTTCTATTTATACCTGTGTGGATTCATCATCCCCTCCTTTAACCGTCACCTTATCGTGGTGGAGGGGTTTGCGTGTCCCAATGATCCTAGGAGCTCTGTTGTCCGGGGCTTTATGCCCCTGGTAGGGCCACCCAAGGCAAACTGGTCCTAGGTGAGGGATGAGACAAAGAGCGGTTAAACAAACCTCCTATGAAGAAAAACCATTTTGGACGGCGTTTTCCCTTGCCCGGACGCGGGTCACCGGGGCCCCACTCTGGAGCCAGGCCTGGAGGTGGGGCTCGATGGCGAGCGCCTGGTGGCCGGGCCTGCACCCATGGGGCTCGGCCGGGCACAGCCCGAAGAGGCAACGTGGGTCCCCCTTCCCATGGGCTCACCACCTATGGGAGGGGCCAAGGAGGTCGGGTGCAGTGTGAGTTGGGTGGTGGCCGAAGGCGGGGACCTTGGCAGTCCGATCCTCGGCTACAGAAACTGGCTCTTGGGACGTGGAATGTCACCTCTCTGAAGGGGAAGGAGCCTGAGCTAGTGCGCGAAGTTGAGAGGTTCCGGCTAGATATAGTCGGGCTCACCTCGACGCACAGCTTGGACTCTGGAACCAATCTCCTTGAGAGGGGCTGGACTCTCTACCACTCTGGAGTTGCCCCCGGTGAGAGGCGCCGAGCAGGTGTGGGTATACTTATTGCCCCCCAACTTGGAGCCTGTACATTGGGGTTTACCCCGGTGGACGAGAGGGTAGCCTCCCTTCGCCTTCGGGTGGGGGGACGGGTCCTAACTGTTGTTTGTGCGTATGCACCGAACAGCAGTTCGGAGTACCCACCCTTTTTGGAGTCCCTGGAGGGGGGTGCTAGAGGGCATACCTTCTGGGGACTCCCTCGTTCTGCTGGGAGACTTCAATGCTCACGTGGGCAATGACAGTGAGACCTGGAAGGGCGTGATTGGGAGGAATGGCCCCCCTGATCTGAACCCGAGCGGTGTTTTGTTATTGGACTTCTGTGCTCGTCACGGATTGTCCATAACGAACACCATGTTCAAGCATAGGGGTGTTCATATGTGCACTTGGCACCAGGACACCCTAGGCCTCAGTTCGATGATCGACTTTGTGGTCGTGTCGTCGGACTTGTGGCCACATGTCTTGGACACTCGGGTGAAGAGAGGGGCGGAGCTGTCAACTGATCACCACCTGGTGGTGAGTTGGCTTCGATGGTGGGGGAGGATGCCGGTCAGGCGTGGTAGGCCCAAACGTGTTGTGAGGGTCTGCTGGGAACGTCTGGCAGAGCCCCCTGTCAGAAGTAGCTTCAACTCCCACCTCCGGCAGAACTTCGACCACATCCCGAGGGAGGTGGGGGACATTGAGTCCGAATGGGCCATGTTCCATGCCTCTATTGTTGAGGCAGCTGACCGGAGCTGTGGCCGTAAGGTGGTTGGTGCCTGTCGTGGCGGCAATCCCCGAACCCGCTGGTGGACACCGGTGGTGAAGGATGCCGTCAAGCTGAAGAAGGAGTCCTACAGGACCCTTTTGTCCTGTGGGACCCCGGAGGCAGCTGATAGGTACCGGCAGGCCAAGCGGAATGCGGCTTTGGTGGTTGCTGAGGCAAAAACTCGGGCGTGGGAGGAGTTTGGGGAGGCCATGGAGAATGACTTTCGGACGGCTTCGAGGAGATTCTGGTCCACCATCCGGCGTCTCAGGAAGGGGAAGCAGTGCAGTGTCAACACTGTATATGGTGGGGATGGTGCGCTGCTGACCTCGACTCGGGACGTTGTGGTTCGGTGGGGGGAATACTTTGAAGACCTCCTCAATCCCATTAACATGCCTTCCAATGAGGAAGCAGAGCCTGGGGGCTCAAAGGTGGGCTCCCCCATCTCTGGGACTGAGGTCACCGAGGTGGTCAAAAAACTCCTTGGTGGCAGGGCCCCGGGGGTGGATGAGATACGCCCGGAGTTCCTCAAGGCTCTGGATGTTGTAGGACTGTCTTGGCTGACACACCTCTGCAACATCGCATGGACATCAGGGACAGTGCCTCTGGATTGGCAGACCGGGGTGGTGGTCCCCCTCTTTAAGAAGGGGGATCGGAGGGTGTGTTCCAACTACAGAGGGATCACACTCCTCAGCCTCCCTGGAAAAGTCTATTCAGGGGTCCTGGAGAGGAGGGTCCGTCGGATAGTCGAGCCTCGGATTCAGGAGGAACAGTGTGGTTTTCGTCCTGGTCGTGGACAGTGGACCAGCTCTATACCCTTAGCAGGGTCCTGGAGGGTGCATGGGAGTTTGCCCAACCAGTCTACATGTGTTTTGTGGACTTAGAAAAGGCATTCGACCGTGTCCCTCGGGGAATCCTGTGGGGGGTACTCCGAGAGTATGGGGTACTGGCCCCCCTGATAAGGGCTGTTCAGTCCCTGTACGATCAGTGCCAGAGCTTGGTCCGCATTGCCGGCAGTAAGTCGAACCCGTTTCCAGTGAGAGTTGGACTCCGCCAGGGCTGCCCTTTGTCACCGATTCTGTTCATAACTTTTATGGACAGAATTTCTAGGCGCAGCCAGGGTGTTGAGGGGGTCCGGTTTGGTGGGCTCAGGATTGGGTCACTGCTTTTTGCAGATGATGTAGTCCTGTTTGCTTCATCAGGCCGTGATCTTCAGCTCTCTCTGGATCGGTTCGCAGCCGAGTGTGAAGCGGCTGGGATGAGAATCAGCACCTCCAAATCCGAGACCATGGTCCTCAACCGGAAAAGGGTGGAGTGCCCTCTCAGGGTTGGTAGCGAGATCCTGCCCCAAGTGGAGGAGTTCAAGTATCTCGGGGTCTTGTTCACGAGTGAGGGAAGAATGGAGCGCGAGATCGACAGGCGGATCGGTGCGGCATCCGCAGTAATGCGGGCGTTGCATCGGTCTGTCGTGGTGAAAAAGGAGCTGAGCCGCAAGGCGAAGCTCTCAATTTACCAGTCGATCTATGTTCCTACCCTCACCTATGGTCATGAGCTATGGGTAGTGACCGAAAGAACGAGATCGCGAATACAAGCGGCTGAAATGAGTTTCCTCCGCAGGGTGTCTGGGCTTTCCCTTAAAGATAGGGTGAGAAGCTCAGTCATCCGGGAGGGGCTCAGAGTAGAGCCGCTGCTCCTCCGCATCGAGAGGAGTCAGATGAGGTGGCTCGGGCATCTGATCAGGATGCCTCCTGGACGCCTCCCTGGTGAGGTGTTCCAGGCACGTCCAACCGGGAGGAGGCCCCGGGGAAGACCCAGGACACGCTGGAGGGACTATGTCTCTCGACTGGCCTGGGAACGCCTTGGGATTCTCCCGGAAGAGCTAGAAGAAGTGGCCGGGGAGAGGGAAGTCTGGGCATCTCTGCTCAAGCTGCTGCCCCCGCGACCCGACCTCGGATAAGCGGGAGACAATGGATGGATGGATGGATGGATTCATCATGCACTATTTGGTTTAATAAAACATTTAAGAGAAAAATGTGAAAGACTGAAAATTTTAGGCTTCAAGTCATGTGGACAATATCTTTGGAAAGAAAAAAATCTATGATATAAGAACCTAACATTGCAGTCTTACAAACCATAAAATGTAATTAAAAATTGGCGAGGACTGGTTTCTAATTAAGCAATTGGGTTGGAACAAAAATCTGCAGCCACTGCAGCCCTCCTGTACCGACATTACCTACCCCTGGTATAGAACATATGGAAAAACTGAGAGTTCAGCCAGTTATCATACCAATGAGCCATTCACCACATCACAGCACCATTACATCTGCCAAAGCTACTTTGCCTCAAAATAAATGAATCACAGGTTGACTCAAGCTATGGAGACATGATTGTTTGTCAGTCGTATCTTGGCATTACATATGACTTGTGAGTTAATGAAATGTAACAGCTTGAAGTTAAAAATAGTGCAGTAAAGTGATCCAATTACATTAGGAGAACCGTACTCTGCTGCAGATTGCCTTTTTATGTTGGCAAAAATATGTTTTATGTATGTACACCCACATCATACAAAAATTTGATGTAGTGCCTCTTCTGACAGTTAGTGAAACTTTGTTGAAATATTTTTGACCTGTCGGACAGTTTCCAGAGAAGTTTGAACAGATATTTGTAGACACTTATCAACGGTGTTGTCTTTTCCCAGTTTCTCCGAAATGTTGCATATGCATGGTCAGAGTTGCTGTAAATATACACCTCATATGCACCCCTCAGTCTAGTTTTCTTTTATTCATCCCAATGTTTGTGTGGGAGGTTGTGTATGCACATTTTGATCCTCTTTTTTGTGAGTACGCACAAGGTCCCAGAAGAGTTCTTCTTTTGCCTCTCATGTCCATAGAAATGGGGATTTGCAATCATATATTATATCCATCCATCCATTTTCCAACCCGCTGAATCCGAACACAGGGTCACGGGGGTCTGCTGGAGCCAATCCCAGCCAACACAGGGCACAAGGCAGGAACCAATCCTGGGCAGGGTGCCAACCCACCGCAGGACTACCACCAACATATACTGTATATATATAATATATCACTTGGCTGTATTTTAAATCAATTCAATAATAACCTGACAAAAAGGTATCAATTTCTTGTTAAAATATGGAAATTTCTGGGAGTGTCTAATGCTTTAACTGATACTTTATGTATTGTAAATAATAGTAGCTGTGTTACTTGCTTCACCCGACAAATTTTGTTAGACAATGGGGCTCAGTTTTAGTGCCATCACTTAATCAGATGTATTAGAAGTACTATGTAACTAAATACTTTTCTGTATACAATATATGTACATTTTTTTTTTTACCATGGGCTAATATTATTGGCAGGCAGTGGGGTGTAGTAGTTAAGGCTCTGGATCTAGGACTTCAAACCCTGAGGTCAAGGGTTCAAATCTTGCACTGTGTGACCATAGACAAGTCACTTCTCCAGCATGTGCTCCAACTAAAAAAAACAAAAGAAATGTAACCAATTGTATCTCAAATGTTGTAAGTCACTTTGGATAAGTGCCTCAGTTACATAATAAGTAAAAATAATATTATAAGGTCACTAGATCTGCTTACTCTTGAACATACCAAATGTTCCAGTATTAGGTTAAATTCTGCTTTTCCTAGTGACTTGTCTTTTATTGACGGTCAATGTAAAACACAATTTTACAGGAAACTGCATACTTTTGAACTGAAACAAGCAATCAGTACGAACATTTGTCAAATTTATAATTTTCACTTGTTTATATCATTCATTCTAGTATTTCATTTTGTGTTTTTATCAATTGTACGTTCAAGGTTGTATTTTTGTTTGCCATAGCAGTAGGCAGACAATAAAGTGCTAACACTGAATCATGTTTACTTTAACCTATTTCAAACAGCAATGACGTTTAGTGGCTGCATTTTTAGGTTGCCCATGCAATGAATTGAATGTTTTCACTTTTAAGGCTGTTTTCTTAAGTACCTGAAGTGGAAGAAAATGTCCAGAATTATTTTTTGGAGCCTTCTTAAATAATCATGGGTCCCCTCTTTAAAGACATCAGATGTGAATTTATATTGTAACGGCCGACCCCTTACCCAGCCGGCAGCTACACCTCCAAGACCTGTGGCCTGGATAATTTACTGAGGTTAAATCTAACTATCAAGCCGTACCTCTAACAAATTAAACTTTTTCCCCACAATCTACGGTGTAAATATAAGCACACAAAAGCAGATATGTAAAATTAAATGATTAATTATATTAAATGAAATAACAAGACAAATGCCAAATAGAAATATATACATATATAAATATAAATATCCCTCCACCACAGCAACAACGAGACACCACCATATATAAATACAACAAACCCTCCCTTGCCCCTGTAACATATAACAGACAACGAACAACAACAATGAATGATATACGGAATGACAGTTTGTGAATTTCAGTTCGCCTTTTCTTTCCCAAGTTGGGGGCTCCATATAACACTGATGATGTCCTCAGCTTTGTGGAAGAAGGGGAGGCGTATCTGGCTGTTAACCCTTTAACCCCAGAAGAGCTTATGGGGATGATAGGGGCCTCCGTCTCGGGGCCGGTGCGGAGCTGGTGGCTGACGAAAAGGAGAACATTAAAGACTGGGGGTCCTTTCGTCGATCTTTCCTCGTGGCTTTTCTTCCAGAAGACTATGAATCCGAACTGGAGGACAAGCTGTGATCCATGGTGCAACTGCCTTCGCAATCCATCCGGGACTTCGCCTATGAATATTGGGCTTTGTGTTTGAAGTGGCGGCCAGCTATGTCTGAAGAAGAGGTGGTCCACCGCATCCTTAATGCCTGTAACCCACGGTTAGCTCGGGGTCTCAGGGGGGTTGTGGGGTCGGTGGAAGACCTGGTGAAGGTGGGCTCGCAAGTGGAACGGGACTGGGGAAACTCAAAAACGTACTGGAACAAAGTACAAGCCAGTACACGAGAAACCCATCCCCTAAGACCCCAGCGAGCCAAACTTTGCCGGTCGGATGCCGATCTCACCATCATGCAAGCAAGTACGTCCCTCCTGATCGTCCCAGCAAAGCTGCGGGGGTGGCAGGTGGATGCGGTGGTGGATACAGGGAGCCATCACACCTTAATCCGTTCAAACATATGGAAGAAGATTAGCCGACTGACAGACAACTTAACATCTGCCCCGTCTGTCCGATTTGTATTGGCAGATGGGAGTGAACACAGGGCCCTGGGTAAAGTCCCCTTGAGGTACAGTGTACTCTCCACCACCTGGGAAATGGATACATATGTCCTGGATGACCGGCACCTGTCCGTCTCGTTACTCCTTGGGCTGGATTCTTTAACCACCATGAGGATGACCATCCATCTGTTATAGTAGGTTTTGTTATTAACTTTAATGTCACTGTTCTCTGTGCCCACTGTTATGGACTCATTCATACAAGCAGACCAAGTATGGTACACAGGGGCACAGCATCTTCATTTAGAATTGCTGAGCCAAGCACAGGACTAGAGAGCCAAAAGACAACTGGAGAATTGACTAGTCAGCCTAAAGACAGACTAGTATATTTCTGTCTTATGTCAGCACACTTTCCTTGTTGGGGGAATGAGAACTGTATGTAGGCATTGTGCTATTCCTGTATTTTTGAAGGTGGGATTTGAGTCCTTTCCTGTCCTGTCCTTGTTTGGATCTAGAGAAGGAGCCTGCACATGGAGCAACCCGAATATAAGGATGGACCTACGGCCAACACTTTGAAGCTGCCGGGCGGAAGATTATGTCTTCTGTCCGAGGCCGGGTGGAAGATTATGTCTTCCGTCCGGTGAAAATCCTTTCAGCGTGGTGACGAAAGATGGCAGACTGCGTTAGTCAAGATACCCACATTGCTTGATATGTCTGTCATAAGCTTCCCGTCTGTAATACCGTGTGAAACCATCAGTAAAGAGCTAGATTATCCTTTATGCTTCTCGTGTAATCTTGTAACCATCATATTGCATGAGGGGTGGGGATAATACCCTTTTAATTTATAATTATTTAAATTCAGGTTAATTAAAACGCCGCAATTGAAAAGAACACATTTCCAGAGAGCTAATGCCTCTTAAGGAAACACTATCTCAGTCCCAGGGGGTATACGGTGCTGGGGGAACAGGTATGCAAATTCATACTTAAATCAAAAGAAGATCTGGGCTCAGAATTCATTGGTTTCTACGCAACAGTGAGGAGAAACGCAAGAACCTCGGCGGGAGCCTCTGTGGAGGAACAGCCCGAAGAGGTGAGGCTGGTGCTGAAAAAGTGGGCTGAGGTGTGGACTGAAAAATTGGGGTTACCCATGTGATCCACACCTCGGACGAAATTCCAGTAAGGCACCGAGCATACCGCGTTTCTCCACTAAAGAAGGGCATAATTAAAGAACACCTTGATCGAATGCTCGCCGAGGAAATAATTGAACCATCTTCCTCCTCCTGGGCATCCCCTGTGGTCCTCGTGAAGAAGACGGATGACTCCTATCGTTTCTGTGTGGACTACAGGGGGGTTAACAGAAAGACGAGCCTGGACGCATATCCCATGCCCCTGGTTCATGAGATTCTGGAGTCACTGCATGGAGCTGCAGTTTTCAGCACACTAGACCTCCGCAGTGGCTATTGGCAGGTGCCGATGGATGACGGGAGTAAGAGGAAGACGGCAGTCATCACCCCCGAAGGCTTGTTCCAGTTCAAAGTCATGCCTTTTGGGCTTAAAATGCTGGGACCACCTTCCAGCGGCTCATGGAACAAGTACTGAGGGGGTTGATAGGCAAGATCTACTTTGTTTACATCAACAACGTCATTGTTTACTCCCCTTCTATTAAACAACATCTCCAGGACTTGGACACCATCTTCCAACGATTTCATCAAGTGCACCTCACGCTGAACACGAAGAAATGTACCTTCATTCAACCCCACATCCGCTTCCTTGGGCACATTCTTTCATCTGAGGGGGTTGCTCTAGACCCCGAGAAGACCTTAGCCATCCGAGACTACCCCACGCCCATGGATTTGAAATCTTTACAACGTTTCCTTGGGTTAGTGGGGTGGTATCATAAGTTCATTACCAGGATGGCTGATATAGCGGCTCCCTTGAGCTATTTAAGAAAAAGAGATGTCCCGTGGGAGTGGACAACGGAGTGCCAGGACGCAGTCGAGCAACTAAAGAACCATCTTCAAAAGCCGCCCGTTCTGGCCCAGCCAGATGCGCAGCTCACTTTCCAGGTTCAAACGGATGCCAGCAACCTGGGGCTTGGCGTCGTGCTCACTCAGAAAATCCACCAGGCCGAACATGTCATCGCTTACGCCTCTCGAGCATTGCACGGCGCTTAGCTGAATTATTTGACGGCTGAAAAAGAGTGTTTGGCTGCTGTGTGGGCTGTGGAAAAATGGAGACACTATCTGGAGGGGGTTGAATTTGAAGTGTACACAGACCATCACGCTCTGACCTGGGTATTTAATCACCCGAAGACCTCCTCCTGTCTAACCAGGTGGGTACTCCGCCTCCAGAACTTTACTTTCAAGGTGACCTATTGGAAGGGCTGTGGCAATATAGTGCCAGATGCTCTGTTCAGAATGTCAGAGCCACCGGGGATGGTGTCTTTGGCAGAGGCAAAGAAGATGGTCCTCCCTCTGCCAAGAAGCCTTCAAGACCTGGCTCAAGCACAAGCAAGCAGTCCATTCTGCCAGAACATCAGGGAGGGACTGGAGCAGCAGCGTACTGACCAGGTACACTTCGTGGACCTCCAGGGGGTTCTGTACAGGACCACTCCATCCTCCCTTGGGGTTCTGCAACACCAACTAGTGGTCCCGGAAGAGCTCATTCCTGACTTTCTGAGTCATTATCATGACAGTCCTTTAGGTGGTCACCTTGGAAGGACAAAAACATTATTGAAGATCCTGGGGGTTGCGTGGTGGCCGTCTGTCCGGAAAGACGTTTGCCACCACGTGAAGAAGTGCTTAACCTGCCAGCAGCTCAAAAACCCACCTGGTAAACCGGCAGGATTTTGACAATCGCTGATGGACCGGGGGAGACTTTGGGAGTCGACCTGATGGGGCCCTTTCCTGTTACCAGCTCGAGGAAAACCGTTCTGATGGTGGTGATCGATTATTTTTTGAAGTGGGTGGAGCTGTTTGCATTAACGGATACTAATACCCACAAAATATGCTCCACCCTGAAGAACGAAATCTTCACCCGCTGGGGGGTGCCGAAGAACATCGTTTCAGAATGGGGTCCGCAGTTCACAAGCTCTGTATTGGATGAACTTTATACAGCCTGGGGAGTGAAGAAAAACCTGACAACAGCTTACCATCCCCAGGCAAATATGACAGAGTGAGTGAACCGGACCCTGAAGAACATGATCGCCTCCTATGTGGGTGAATGCCATCAGGATTGGGATAAGTGGCTCCCCGAGCTCCGGTTTGCCCTGAACACCGCTGTGCATGAAGCCAAAGGTGAGACACCTGCTTTGGTTGCGCTGGGCAGGCAGCTGAATGGCCCACTTGACCGACTCCTTCCCAGAGCCCCTAGTCCAGAAACCACCAGTTACAGTAATTTATTTAAACTTGAGGAATTACGGCGGAGAATCCAACAGAGGTTGGTGAGTTCGACATCCAGACATGCCAAATTGTACAATGCCCGGCGTAAGGAAGCGCACTTTCAGCCGGGTGATTTGGTCTGGATTAGAGCTCACCATCTCTCGGATGCCAGCAAAAGGTTCTCCGCCAAGCTAGCGTCTAAATGGATAGGTCCAGCCAAAATCATTTCTCAAACAGGTCCAGTCAATTTCCAGATTCAAAGGGGTATCGGCACTAACTCCAAGCTAGACACTATCCATGTGGCCAATCTCAAGCCGTGCTTGTAGCGGGGCTACATAGTTTATAGTGTTGTCAAATGTTAGTACTGAGTGCGTCTTGTTTCCATTGTCCCGTTTGCTGTTTATGTGTGTGTCAGTGAATGCCGTCCCCGTAAAGGGGGACGGATGATGGAAGGAGACCACAACCCCAAACCTGGAAAACACCTGTTCACTATTAATCAATTACAGCTGTCACAGGACTATTTAAGCAATCAGGGGAGAAGAGAAGGAGAGGAGAGAAGGAGACCATTTTTTCAACCACGGATTCAACTTACCTGCTGTTTTTTCACATCGCGCCTTTGCACCAGTTTGTTTTTCATTTTGCCGGACTGTCTTCCATTCCTCATCTGCAGAGACCCCGGGGTCGAACATCATCCACCACACGCCGAGGAATCACGGTGAGGTTGCTCCAATTGCCGGGAAAATCAAACAACTCATTTATCTCTTGTTCAGTCATCTGTATTCAGGACAGTTTTTATAACCGGACTCAAATTCATGATCTTTCATTCCGTATATCATTCATTGTTGTTCGTTGTTTGTTATATGTTACAGGGGCAAGGGAGGGTTTGTTGTATTTATATATGGTGGTGTCTCGTTGTTGCTGTGGTGGAGGGATATTTATATTTATATATGTATTTCTATTTTGCATTTGTCTTATTTCATTTAATATAATTAATCATTTAATTTTACATATCTGCTTTTGTGTGCTTATATTTACACCATCGATTGTGGGGGAAAAGTTTAATTTGTTAGAGGTACGGCTTGATAGTTAGATTTAACCTCAGTAAATTATCTAGGCCACAGGTCTTGGAGGTTTAGCTGCCGGCTGGGTAAGGGGTCGGCCGTTACATAAGGTAAAGAATTTTAGAGTGAAAGGGGAGGGGGGTATTCAACAACAACAACAACAACAACAACATTTATTTATATAGCACATTTTCATACAAAAAGTAGCTCAAAGTGCTTTACATAATGAAGAAAAGAAGAATAAAAGACAAATAAGAAATTAAAATAAGACAACCTTAGTTAACATAAAAAGGAGTAAGGTCCGATGGCCAGGGTGGACAGAAAAAACAAAAAAAAACTCCAGAAGGCTGGAGAAAAAAATAAAATCTGTAGGGGTTCCAGGCCACGAGACCGCCCAGTCCCCTTTGGGCATTCTACCTAACATAAATGAAATAGTCCTCTTTGTAGTTAGGGTTCTCACGGAGTCACTTGATGCTGATGGTTATACAGACTTCTGGCTTTTAATCCATCCATCATTGTTGGAACATCATGGTGCTTTGGGTAGATGGTGGTGGCACAAGCCACCACCAATAGGACACCGGAAAAGGAAACAGAAGAGAGAGTAGGGGTTAGTACAAATTTTGAATGAATAGTTATTATAATGAATTGGATATACAGAGTGTCAGGATTAAATTACAGTGAAGTTATGAGAAGGCCATGTTAAAGTAATGTGTTTTCAGTAGTTTTTTAAAGTGCTCCACTGTATTAGCCTGGCGAATTCCTACTGGCAGGCTATTCCAGATTTTAGGTGCATAACAGCAGAAGGCCGCCTCACCACTTCTTTTAAGTTTTGCTCTTGGAATTCTAAGGAGACACTCAGTTGAGGATCTGAGGTTGCGATTTGGAATATAAGGTGTCAGACATTCCGATATATAAGACGGGGCGAGATTATTTAAAGCTTTATAAACCATAAGCAGAATTTTAAAGTCAATTCTGAATGACACAGGTAACCAGTGTAATGACATCAAAACTGGAGAAATGTGTTCGGATTTTCTTTTCCTGGTAAGGATTCTAGCAGCTGCATTCTGCACTAACTGCAAACGATTGATGTCTTTTTTGGGTAGTCCTGAGAGGAGTGCATTACAGTAATCTAGCCGACTAAAGACAAACGCATGAACTAATTTCTCTGCATCTTTCGATGATATAAGAGGTCTAACTTTTGCTATGTTCCTTAGGTGAAAAAATGCTGTCCTAGTGATTTTATTAATATGCGATTTAAAATTCAGATTACAATCAACGGTTACCCCTAAGCTTTTTACCTCCGATTTGACTTTTAATCCTAATGCATCCAGTTTATTTCTAATAGCCTCATTGTATCCATTATTGCCAATCACTAAGATTTCGGTTTTTTCTTTATTTAATTTGAGAAAGTTACTATTCATCCATTCTGAGATACAGGTTAGACATTGTGTTAGCGAATCAAGAGATTTGGGGTCATCAGGTGCTATTGATAAATACAGCTGTGTGTCATCAGCATAGCTGTGGTAGCTCACGTTATGTCCCGAGATAATCTGACCTAATGGAAGCATGTAGATTGAGAAGAGCAGCGGACCCAGGATAGAGCCTTGTGGAACACCATATAGAATATCATGTGTCTTTGAGTTATAATTACCACAACTAACAAAGAATTTTCTCCCTGCCAGGTAGGATTCAAACCAGTTTAAGACACTGCCAGAGAGGCCCACCCATTGACTAAGGCGATTCTTCAGAATATTATGATCAATAGTGTCAAATGCGGCACTCAAATCTAAGAGGATGAGAACAGATAAATGGCCTCTGTCTGCATTTACCCGCAAGTCATTTACTACTTTAACGAGTGCAGTTTCTGTGCTGTGATTTGTTCTAAAACCTGACTGAAATTTATCAAGAATAGCATGTTTATTGAGGTGCTCATTTAACTGCATAATGACTGCCTTCTCTAGAATTTTACTTAAGAAAGGCAGGTTAGAGATGGGTCTATAATTTTCAAGAGAAGAGGGGTCGAGATTATTTTTCTTAAGTAGGGGTTTAACTACCGCAGTCTTAAGACAGTCTGGGAAGACCCCCGTATCTAATGATGAATTTACTATGTCAAGAACATTATCAATAAGCACACCCGATACTTCTTTGAAAAAATTTGTTGGTATTGGGTCAAGGGCACAGGTGGATGGTTTCATTTGAGAAATTATTTTATGCAAATCAGGTAAATCTATCCTAGTGAAAGACTCTAATTTATTTATTATGGAGTACTGGGGTTTCGGGGGATCCTTAGTGTTGGGGAGATATACTATGTTATTTCTAATATCATTAATTTTTTGATTGAAAAATACAGCGATAGCCTCACAGGTTTTACTGGAAGTACTTAGTAGGCATTCCTTTGAGTTACCTGGGTTTAACAGATGATCAATTGTCGAAAATAAGACTCTGGGATTACTAGCATTGTTATTTATAAGCTTAGAGAAATAGCAGCGCCTCTCAAGACGGACTGTGTTATTGTATTCTGTTATTTTAACTTTTAATATCTCATAGTCAATAGTTAGTTTAGTCTTCCTCCATTTACGCTCAGCTCTACGGCATGTTCTCTTTAAATCAGACACTCTTTGGGTCTTCCAAGGTATAACAATGCTAGAAGATTTTTTAACTGTCTTTTCAGGTGCAACTATGTCAACAGCAGCCCTCACTTTAGTATTAAATCTTTCCACCTTACTATTTACATTCTCCTCGCTATTATAGTTGGCACTATAAACGGACTGATTGGTTAGAATGTTTGTAAGTTTTAAAGTTGCTGATGAGTCAAAGAAGCGTTTTTTAACAATATGCTTCTCATGAGTGTTTTCTATCATTATTTCTATATTAAAAAGTAGAAGAAAATGGTCTGAAAGACCCGTATCAATGACCTGCTTTATATCAACTTTTAGTCCTTTAGTAATTACTAAGTCTAACGTATGACCTGCTTTATGTGTAGGCTGATTAACGAGCTGTCTCAAATCAAAAGAGTCCAGGAGGTTCATAAATTCTTTTACTTTTTGGTCACATTGATTATCTACATGAAAATTAAAGTCGCCGACTATTAAGAGTGCGTCATAGTTCGTAATTAAGATTGACATCAAGTCAGAGAATTCCTCAAAGAAAGACGCGTTGAATTTTGGAGGTCTATACACGGATAATACTAGAACGTGAGAATCTCCCTGAATAACAATGGCGAGATACTCAAAAGACTTGAACTTACCAAAACTGATATTTTTACATTTTAACCTGCTAGAGTAAATGTTTGCTAGCCCTCCACCTCTCTTTCCTTGGCGATCAGCACGAGTAAAACTGTAATCCGGAGGCGCAGATTCGATTAAAACAGCTGCGCCATCTGAGCTAAGCCACGTTTCACTTAGTGCAATAAAATCTATTTTTTTTTCACTAATAATGTCGTTGATAAAAAACGTCTTGTTAGTTAAAGCTCTAATATTTAATAGTGCCATATTCAATGTTTCGGAGGAGCAGAGATGAATACTATGTGCGTTATTGATATAGGGAACAGGAATTAAGTTATTTTTATTAGCGCCGCTCTGTGTGTATTTTTTATTTAATCTATGATCTGTTTTTACAGTTTTAATACATTGTTCATCTAAAGTAGTAACTTTAATTAAATTATTGGCGTTTATGCCGTATTGCCTAGATTTTCTATGTGCATTAAGATTGGTTATTACAGTATTTATGTTGCGCACTTTTATGGAAGATTTTTTTAAACAATTATCATGACCAAACACAGGAGTGGCATTTCGGAAGGGGTTAAAAGCAGAGATAGATAGTCAAGATAAACGAATTACCTTCGATATGTTTTCGGAGAGGACCCGGGCGCCGAAGCTGTTCGGATGCAGGCCATCTCGCTTGAAGAAACGCGGTCTTTCCCAAAAGAGGTCCCAGTTGTTAATGAACCCGATGTCTTGATTCTTGCAGAAGCCCTGCATTCCTGTTCAAAGTAAGCAGATGCTTTTCATCTTCCCTCCGCTTCACTGAACTTTCTCCTTCCATTTCTTACCTGACTGTAGACACCAAACATGATCACATGTTTTTTTATCCTGTCCAGAATACCACCCCTTCTTCAGTCATCTGTTCACACTGTGCTCCTCTTCTCATGCCCCTCAATTGTTTCTGCTGCTTCCTTCATTTGCATAAAACCACCTGTAAGCACAGCACAGAGCATGTACTAATAAATATTAACAGAAAAAATATTTTCAGATAAAAAAACAGGTCAGCTAATTTTTTTTTTGTATAAATTCACCAGATTTCAGTCAAATCAAAGTGTTTTTGAGCTTTAGGGATATTCAGTTTTTCTAATAGTTTTTAAATCTAAATATATATAAATATTGATATATCAATATATCCTTTCTTAGCAGGTACCTACTGACCTAGATGTACAATCACATTTACAATACACATTTCTCCAGTTTTGATGTCACTACACTGGTTACCTGTGTCATTCAGGATTGACTTTAAAATTCTGCTTATGGTTTATAAAGCCTTAAATAATCTCGCCCCATTTTATATATCGGAATGTCTGACATTTTATATTCCAAATTGTAACCTCAGATCCTCAAATGAGTGTCTCCTTAGAATTCCAAGAGCAAAACTTAAAAGAAGTGGTGAGGTGGCCTTCTGCTGTTATGCACCTAAAATCTGGAATAGCCTGCCAATAGGAATTCACCAGGCTAATACAGTGGAGCACTTCAAAAAACTGCTGAAAACACATTATTTTAACATGGCCTTCACTTTAATTTAATCCTGATAATCTGTATATCCAATTCATCATAATAATTATTCATTGTGGCTCTAAAATCTGTACTAACCCCTACTCTCTCTTCCGTCTTTTCCATCTACTCAAAGCACCGTGATGTTCCAACAGTGATGGATTAAAAGCCAGAAGTCTGCATGACCATCATCATCAAGTCCTTCCATGAGAACCCCAATTACAAAGAGGACTATTTTATTTATGTTAGATAGAATGCCCAGAGGGGACTGGGCGGTCTCGTGGCCTGGAACCCCTGCAGATTTTATTTTTTTCTCCAGCCGTCTGGAGTTTTTTTTTTGTTTTTTCTATCCCTCCTAGCCATCGGACCTTACTCTTTTTTTCTATGTTAACTAATGTTGTCTTATTTTAATTTCTTATTTTGTCTTTTATTTTTATTTTCTTTTCTTCATTATGTAAAGCACTTTGAGCTACTTTTTTGTATGAAAATGTGCTATATAAATAAATGTTGTTGTTGTTGTTAATGCTAGCACCCCCCTCTCGACCCATGGTAGTATTGCTAACCTTCACAGAGCCTGGAAGGTGGTCTTCTGGTGCATGTGCATGGCACTATATACATATTGTCACACACTTGCTCTTGGGAGACAATTTAAAGGCGTATATGATTATAATTACACCATGAGTCGAGGGTTGGCATTTTTGCCTAATGCTTCTCCTTTCTCTACTACAGATCCCATTGATGTCACTTCCAGGTCACAGTCCCTTGGCTCTGCCCCTTCCAGTCTGAGTTCTTCTTAAGGGGTGCCGCTGCCATTTTGTGCCAGTTGTGATTTTAACAACTGTCTGAAAAGACCTTATTTCTTATCCCAGCTGTTTTGCCACTTTTTTCACCTTCAAGGTGCCCCAACTGTTTATCCTGTCTTGTCTCTTGTTTTACAATATATATGTTGTCACAATAAGACACAGGAAACATCAAAGGTTTGGGGCAGCCACCCATATAATATCCCTGGCTGCAAAATGGGTAATTTTGATGAGTTGTGAATGGTACAACTTCCAAAACAGAACTGATTTGATAGTGAGAACATGGCGGCTTTAAAGACCAGTAGAGAAAGTGATGTCATCAGAACCGGAAGTGATGTCTTTAATAGCGGCAGACCCAGAAGTGACTTCTTTGGGACTGGAAGTGACATCCTTAATGGCCCCAGTTCTGGAAGTGATGTCATCAGTGGTGCTAGAACCTAGCGGGATTTCCCATGGATGGTCTGCAGAGGATTGAGTTAGTGCAGCTCGCCACCCCTGGTCTGGTGTGGTACTACTATTATTCAGGCCCTCTAGCTGCCTCCCAATTGCATGTGTGTGACAAGGCCCCCCCTCAGCCCAGACCTATCAGGTCGGGCGGCTCTGACCGAGAGGTTGTGAACTCAAGAAAGGGCATCGGCGTTGGCATGGAGAGAACCCTTACGATGAATAAGAAAGAACTTGTAATGTTGAAGGTCAAGAAACCACCTGGTGACCTGCGGATTCAACTCCTTGTGTAGGGCCATCCACTGTAGGGGTGCATGATCCGTAACGAGTGAATTCACTGCCCAAGAGGTAGTACCTCAACTTTGAAATCATCCATTTAATCACAAGGGCCTCCCTCTCCACCACTGCATACCTGGTCTCCTGATCCAACAGCTTCCGGCTCAGGTACATAACAGGGTGTTCAACACCATTGATGCTCTGGCTCAACACGACACCCAGGCCTGTGTCTGAAGCATCTGTCTGGAGAATGAGAGGAAGCGAAATGTTAGGTGCTTTCAATATTGTAAGGGCCTGTTTTAAGTAACAAAATGCAGTGTCTGTCTTATCAGTCCATACCACATTGTTAGGTGCCCTCTTCTTTGTTAAATCACTCAAGGGTGTTGCTCTTTCCAAAAACCGAGGTACAAACCAGCGGTAATACAAGCATTTCTTGGTTTAGCCAGGTATTTGCCACCCGGACCTCCTGTATGTGATCCTTTCATATGCTGGAATAAATGACAACGTCATCCAAATAGTTAGCACTATACTCATTATGAGGGCGGAGCACTTTATCTACCAGACGCTGGAAAGTCGCAGGAACCCCATTTAACCCGAATGGAAGGAAACAATACTGCCAGTGTCCGCTAGGGGTGCTAAACACGGTCTTGACCTTAGTGGAGTCCATTAAAACAATTGCTAGTACCCCTTCGTTATGTCAAGTGTGGTCAAAAATTTTGCCTGTCCAAGCCTCTCGAGTATGTCGTCCACTCGAGGCATTAGATAAGCATCAAATAGGGAGACTTGATTAAGTTGACGGAAGTCATTGCAAATCCTTCAGCTCCCGTCAGGCTTACTATCCAAGACTATCGGACTGGACCAGGGACTATAACTTTTCTCTATTACTCCTAGTTCTAGCATGCACTTGATTTCAAGCTCCACTTCTGCTTTCTTTGCCTCGGGAAGCCAATAAGGGCGCTTTCGAACAATAACCCCGGGCTCTGTCACTATGTTGTGTGCAATCAGAGAGGTCCTTCCAGGCTTTTCGCTCACCACCTCTGGGATGGACAGGATAGCTACTTCGAGCTCCTGTCAATGTCTAGAATTTAATTCTGCGCCGAAGTTAAGGATATTTTCCTGAGCAACAAATGAGTGGGGCTGAGTGGAGGAGGGTTCAGGATCCCTTTCCTTCCACAGTTTCAGCATGTTTAACATGATAAACCCGCTCGCTTGGCCGACAATTGGGTTGTTTCACCAAATAACCAACAAGCCCTTTCCTCTCCTTAACTTTGTAAGGGCCTTGCCAATGGGCTAGCAATTTAGAATGGGAGGTAGGAACCAAAAGCATGACATACAGTAATCGCCTGGCTGTAATTCTCGGAGAGTCGTACCACGGTCATAATAGTGGGCCTGTAGTGCTTGTGCCTTTTCCATGTGACTTTTTAATATAGGTCGAATTTTTCCAAATTGATTGCGCAACTGCGCAATATACTCTAATATATTTGTGGAGGGAAGAGCCTCTCCTTCCCATCCTTCTTTTAAAATATCTAATATTCCCAGAGGTTGCCATTGTTATAATAATTCAAAAGGTGAGAACCCCGTAGAGGCTTGTGAGACTTCCCGATAGGCAAAGAGCACGAGGGAGAGGAGCTGATCCCAGTTCCTCCCGTCTCTCCTGACCACTTGCAAAGCATTTGTTTGAGAGTCTGATTAAACCTCTCAACTAGACCATCGGTTTGAGGATGATACACCGGGGTCTTTAAGTGTTTTATTTTAAGTAACTTGGCAGTCTCCCTGAACGTCTCCGAGGTAAAAGTTGTCCCTTGGTCTGTAAGGACTTCCTTAGGGATGCCGACACACACAAAGACGCTTACTAGTTCCCATACGTTAGCCTTAGATGTGGCTGAGTTCAAGGAACAGCCTCTAGATACTGAGTAGCATAATCCACAAGGACTAATATATATTTATGTCCTCGGGCTGAGTGTTCTAGGGGGTCCTAATATATCGACCCCAATTCGCTCGAAGGGAACATCAGTCAAGGGAAAGGGAATGAGAGGAGCTCTGTCCTTCCTAGGAATTTGCTGTAATTGACACTCTGGATAATAGATGCAAAAACAGCGAACCTCCTTATTAATTCAATAAAATCAGAGCTTAATACGGTCTAAAGTCTTTTCGGTGCCCAAATGGCCTCCTAGGAGGTGGGCATGTGCTAATTCATAGACCTGGGAATTACCAACAGCTTCCATACGTCCCCCTCCCCGCTACTTGATTTAATAGGTCATTTTCTATCACAAAGTGAGGACCCTGTGGCATGGGCTGATGAGTGCATTGGCCATTGACTAGTACCACTGCATTTTTCGCAAATTTCGCAAGGAGAGAGCATGAGTTGGGTCATTCCCGTCTATTACTAGGCCTAAATTATGATCGGGAGTAGTCAGTACTACACTGCATTTATTATTAGACTAGTACCGCCCTAGAATCACTGAAAAAGGTGGATTGGGGAGGACTGCCACGAGGAAATTTTTTAGCGATCCTACATGACTGATGAAACATAGGGTGGTTTTATATTTTCGGATTCTCCATGTATATATGTTATACTGGTCTTGACTTTAATCCACTGTTCCGGTAGTACATAATGGAAATTCTGCTGCCGGAATCAAGGAATGCTTCAACTTTACATCCATTAACAATCACTACTCCCATGTGTGATATCTTTGGAGGTCTGTAAGTACACATAACCCCTGCATTCCTCCTCATTCCTGAGTAAGTTGCACGCCCACGGGTCTGGGTACTTCAGAAGAGGCTCTGGCTTGGAAGGAAGAGGCAGATTTTCTGGGACATAATCCCCATAGTGTCCGCTAAAGGACCATTCTGCTCTCTCAGATTGCGAGGCTGCTCTAGATGTTTCAACGAGCTGGATTAGTTTATCCAGACCGGTTGGGTGAAGTGTTCAGAAAGGGTCTGAATTAGTAGCAAACAGACTATCTGCTGCACTATTTGAAAAGTGGTGGATTCAAACCGCCTTAGCCATAGCACCACCTGTTCCCAGAGAGCAAAGACTTGCTCCTGTGTTGGCCTCTCTGGGTCGAATATCCAAATTTTTATTCTCTCCACCTGCTGGTCTGGGGATGCCCCACATTTAGCTAGGGTCTTGACCCTAGTGGGGGGGACAGCTCTCTCCTCACAGAGTGCATAATGAGCCCCCTTCACTTCTCCCATAGGGACCAGCCCACTCCTGTGTGTCTCTCCCACACTCTCCCTATGTTTCTTTACTAGCCCAGTTATGTGTATTGGGAGTGGAGCCTGCACTGGGTCTTTCCGAACCATGGGACAAACCGCCCACTCAGAAACTCGGCCTCAGTACTCTCCCACCTGGTTATACTTCAGGTCCAGTCCTGGTTTCTTTTGGGTGTTAACCATCCTGCTGACTACACCACTGTCACAAAAATGTCATAATGGGGTTACTGCTAAGAGATTACAGCTGTATAAGAAATAGTAGACCTTTGATGCTTGTAACTTATGGGAAAATTTCTTTGTATATTGAAGTGTATAGGGAGATAAAACTGTGTTCCTCAAACAGATAGGAGGCAGATAGTAGTTCTAAGAATAAATTACCAGGACATTGCTGTAAATTTGCAATAACAAAAAACCCTAGATTTAACATGTGATGCCTGACTTCATTAAAAGAAAATCTTTGTTCAGGTGCCCTTTTTCATTTTTTTTGTGCCCCTGTTCAATTTTACCTTTTTAATTAATTATTCCCTATTTAGTTTGAACTTGTTATGGGCACCTTGAGAGAAATTATGTCCAAAGGAAATGTTTAAGAGAAAAATGGCAAAGAGATGAAAAGAAGAAAATAGGAGAAGAATACACTTAATTCACTAAGTAGGAAGGGGTGAGAATACTTATTGAGAAAAAGTAAGAGCAAAAGTATGAGAAGTAAGAGAAAAAGTAAAACACAAAACCAAAAGTTGATGTTGTAATGAGATTTCATCTCTGAGGATTATTGTGAATGCAAAAAATTGACCAGGAGATGGAAAAACCATCCTAAATCAAAGTGAAAATGAAATCAACCATACCCAGAAAGACAAGAGAACCAGGCAACCAAGGCAAAAGGGTAAAAGAAGAAGCTGAAGTCAAGATCAAAAATAGGTTTTCAAAGAAACTAACAGAACTTAATGCTAGGAGTATTTGTTTGAAGAAAATAAATAATGTTAAAGTTTTGTTTCCTTTCTCTAACCAAGACATGTTGTTACACAGATCCATTGCCATATTTATAGCATAATGTCTACTGACATCACAGTCGAGACTGCTGTGATCATGTGGTGCAATTTCTCTGCTGCATAAACATGTAACAAAAGTAAAAATAAACTTTGTAAAACAAAATTGCAATGGAGGAAAATCCCTTAAAATAACCAGTCATGTATAATTAAGATGAAAGTCAGAATAATAAAGAAAAATTTGGCACAAGAAATCCTGGCTACTCAGTCTCAAATTCCTGATCCCAATAAAGAACCTGGAGAAAAGTATTATATTCCACCCAAATTAAGAACAACAGTTTTAAAATGGTTATGGGTTCTTCTGATATGTCTAGGGCATCATGGCATTGTCCAAACCTGTACAAAACTTCTTCAAAAACTGGCAGGATCTAATCAATTTCATTTTAGAATAAGCATTTAAATTGAGGAAGTGGTTTCTCTTCCCTTTTTATATTCTATTTATTTTTATTTATTTACATATGTATTTATGTATTTATTTATTTTTCCTACTATTAAAGTTTTATTCTGTTGGCCTAGCTCTCTTTCTCAGGGGTAGGGGTTGATTAGTTTCGAACCTAGTTTTGTAAAACTTGACTTGCTTGTATAGAATGTTATTTGATTTTAATAAATTCAATAAAATAATAAATAAATGAAATAAAATACTTGCTGAATATTTATTTTTGGTGGGAAATGATGCTACTGAAAGTGCATGATTTAATTTTTGGTTGTGAAGTCTGTAATAGACCAAAGTCTTCTCAGGATTTTCATCCCTGAGGAATTAGTCAATTCCTCCTCAAAGCTGTGGTTTTTGTAATGGATCTATATTATTTTAAGGGTATACTTCTGTTTTGGTCTTAGTTGATTGCTTCCCTAAGAGTGTGCATTTTGTTCCATTGAAAATGCTTCCCTCTGCTAGAGAGCTTGCTGATATATTTATTAAGGAAGTTATGTAATTTCATGGATTCCCATCCTCAATATTATCAGATCAAGGTCCCCAATTTGTGTCTTGCTATTGGCATCTTTTTTGCAAGAGGACAGGTCATGAAATTTGTCATGATTTCAATATTTTGGAGCCATTGAAATTATTTTGGCTGTGAAAATATTTTCTCATTATGTTCAAAGGACTGTGGTGTGCTGGCGCCTTTCCCCAGGGTTTGTTTCCTGCCTTGGCTGGGATTGGCTCCAGCAGACCCCCGTGACCCTGTAGTTAGGATATAGCGGGTTGGATAATGGATGGATGGATGGGTGTTCAAAGGATTCTGTGTTATCAGTTTATTTTTGTTTTGCTTTGAGGTTGTCACCATTTTGTGTTTCTTCTGATTGCCACAGTAGTTTTGTTAATGGCAACAGTGTAGCATTGCGGTCACACAATTGCTGGGTCAATGATGTGTGACATCACTCTGCAGAGACTAAAAAACAAAATTTGAAGAGCATTTTATAAGCAATTCTGTTCCTGTTATTGTACCTGCATCCTTTCATCTTTTTGACCATGACTTTGAAGTAGTCATTTTGTTTTATTGTTCAGGTTTAGTGGGATTTCTGGTTTTTGATATCTGCACATTCTGATTCTGATTTTGGGCTTTCTTTGTCTGTGCCTTGCCTATATCATCTCTGCAGTTTCCTCATATACAGAACACGTATTATAACAAAATAGAAAAAGGAGAAAGCATGTGAAAAAAACATTTTTTAGTTGAGAAGTCTTTGAGCATAAAGGGAAGCAAGTTAATTAAATAGATATCACATACCTGCATATGTAGTGCTTACTAGAATGATATGTCTTTTTCATGTTTGCTCCACTTTCTAAGAAAAGAAATGCTCAGTTGTGAGAACCTCTTTCAATCTTTATGACAACCTGTCCTAAAAAGTGAAAATCTAAGGCACTGTCAATAGTGTTTGATTCCACTGATGTTAACATCCATCCATACATCCCTGCATCAGATCTTTGTGCTTGTAGTTCCTTAATTGGATTGTTGAATAAAAAATAAAATAAAAGCAATAGAGATCCAGAATGGCTGGAACTAAGCTCAATTTGTATGTGTCATTACATAGGGATTATACTGCCTAAATGCATGTACATGTTTCTTAGACTTCATTCAAAAAGTATTCAGAGCCCTTAACTTTTCTCACATTTTCTTATGTTGCAGCCTTGCGCAGTGATAGTGCTGCTGCTTTGCAGTAAGGAGACCGTGGAAGATTGTGGGTTCACTTCCCGGTTCCTCCCTGTGTGGATAGCGCTTTGAGTACTGAGAAAAGAGCTATATAAATGTAATCAATTATTATTATTATAAAATAATTTAAATTATTTTTTTTGGCCTTATTAGGCAACACCCCAGAATGACAAAGCAAAAATAAAATTTTAGGTATTTTTGGAAATTTATTAAAAATAAAAACATACTGAAATATCACATTGACACAAATATTCAGACCATTTGCTATGTCACTTGAAATCTGGCTCAGATGCACCCCATTCTACAGTATTAATCATCACTGAGGTTTTTCTAAACTTTGTTTATAAAGTCCATCTGTCGTAAATGCAATTAATAGGACATGTTTAGGAAAGGAACACGCATACCTATGTACAGAGTGCCTCACAGATCACAATGTATATCAGAGCAAAAACCAAGCTATGTGATCAAATAAATTTCCTGTAGAACCTGAAGACAGGATTGTGTCAAGATACAGATATTGGCCACAAAAAAATTGGGGAGCATTGAAGGTTCCCAAGAGCACAGTGGCCTCTGTTATTCTGAAACGGAAGAAGTTTGGAACAACCATGACTCTTCTTATGGTCAAACTGAGCAATTGGGAGAGAAGGGCCTTAGTAAAAGAATTGAGCAAGAACCTGAAGGCTACTATGGCTGAGTTCCAGAGAACCTATGTGTAGATGAGAGAAGATTCCAGAAGGACAACCATCACTGCAACACTTCAGTGATTTGATCTTTATGGGTGAGTGGCCAGACAGACGTTTTTCAGTAAAAGGTATATTAACGCCCGCTTGGATTGGCAAAAGGGCACCTAAATGATTCTCAGGCTATGAGACACAAGATTCACTAGTCCAATGAACCCAATATTGAACTGTTTGGTCTCAATTCTAAGTGTTATGTCTGGAGGAAACCAGACACTGCTCATTATCTGTGTAATACCATTCCAACAGAGACGCAAGGTGGTGGCAGCATCATGCTGTGGGATGGATATTTAGCAGCAGGCACCAGGAAACTAGTCAGGGTCAATGGAAAATTTGAACCGAGCAAAGTACAAAGATATCCTTAATAAAAACCCTTCTCCAGACAACTTAGCACAAAGCAAAGGCTACACTGGAGTAGCTTATGTTAACTCTGACAGTGTCCTTCAGCAGCCTAGCCAGATCCACAGACAAAATTTGTTTAGCTATTGATAGTATTTTTATTCTATATTTTAAAAATTATTTTAGCTAGCTACAGTATTGTTTTATTCTTTTAGTTGCTATTTATCTATAAATTTTATCTGAATTTTTGGTGTATACATTCTGTGTCTGGCCACCGTTCTCCACTAGCACCTTGCGTGAGAATGACATTAGATGTCCAGTGTCTCACTGAGCATAGTATCTCTGAAAAGACACATTTTCTGTTCCTGCTTGTGGAGGAAGCAGACAAGCAGAAAAGCTTCTAATGTATGGAGGGAGATCCTCAAAGCATTAGTTATTTCTTTTTGGCACATGAAGTTGACCTTTGTTGCTGGGCGTCATTTCACTCACTACTTTTATTTTCTCTGTTTAGGCAGGGAGCCAGTAGAAGAGCTGTGATACCAATAAAGAGAGATTTCCTGCACTCTTTTACGCATAACTCCAATTGACAGTTCAGGGGGTGGAGAGTACAGCTGAACCTCAGCAAGAGTAAATGAAACTGAAAGTGTGGAGTCCAGCAGCTTGCCTGTTTACAGCAGCTTGATAATAAGTGTCTCTCTTTGTACAGCTTCTGCAATAATTCTGCCTTGCATGTCCCACCTGCGGTAATTGGGGGTCCTGGACTACACTTCATCGAGTACATCTTGAAGGACGTACTCCTTTGCTTTAGTCTAATCTTCATCACATCGGGCAGCTGAGGGCTCATCACTCTGTGTTCAGGTAAAACATTTTACAATTGGGGTTCTAATACTTGAGAGTAGTTTCCTCAGAAGCTAAGATATGGGTTTAAATGCCATCTATGTCTCCCTCTATAATCTGAGAAAGTGATTAATCCTATTCCACTGGTTACTGGTTCTTGTTCCTTCTGAAATTCATTTTGCTAAAGAAGGTATTCATGACTAAATGATATTAAGAAGTTTGAAACAATTCAAGAATACAATTACATTTATGGAAATGTTTAAAGATGCTAGGATAGTGGTATTAGCATACAAACTCATACACACTGTGCAGCAAATGACAAGGTTTATTACAGTAAAGTCTCCAACACAATAATGAAAAGTGTATTTTTTTATGCCCACATTTTACCCTTTAGTGTACCTCAATATCAGTATAAGAAGTCTGTTTAGATGTCAGAGAGAGAGCGGTAGGCTTTCTCTACATTAATTGCTAAATTTTCATTTGCACTGATATGAATCTTATGCACAGTATTTCAAGTGAGTTCACCAGTCTTACTGATATTTATGATTTTTTTTTATTCTAGTCAAGTGCTTTTTTTCTGTTAACATTATAATGAGGGTTTGGCCAGATGCTGAAACAGTTCTTCATAAATTAAATTGGGTTATTTTAATTGTATTCTTTTAAATTTAAAGTTGAATACAGTAGGTCAATAATCTATACTCTGGAATCCTAAAGGAACAACTACTTGCACACTTACAATGTAGTTATAAGGGTAACAACAACACAGCAAAGAGTGCTTGCCCACACTTTAATCACATGCTAATAACTATGAAATAATTTATTATTGTTGAAATTAAAGATGCTGCGGGACTGAAGAATTGTTTTGAATGATATAGACCCTCAAGGAAAAAACTTTATCTCATCAGTTCCAATCAGAGTTTATGTCAAAAATCAACAGAATAAGCTTTCATTTAGGAAAAACTAGATGGATGTGTGTGAGAAAATGAAGATGTAAAGAAGTATGTAGTTCTAGTGTAACTGATTCTAGTGATTTTATATAAAGTAGTTTACGTAACAAGGAAATTAAGTAAGATTAACCCACTTATATTAATAGCTTGCCTTAAACTGTGCTGGAGGTAGTTAAAAAGATAGAGAATTGCTTAATGTAATGCAAAGTAGATCCTATATACTTAAAAAATAAATAATTATTCCAATACCAAAGAAAAATGTTTTGGTTGAGGCTATGTTTTAAATCTAGGGCAACAAGTTAAGGCACTGACATTTTAGTTCAAGGAAAACTTTGAAATAGACATATTTTATCAACAATTGGCACAATGTCAAGAGTTAGCTCTTGCTGTGTACTCAAGGTTATTAGCATTAATTCCAGGTTCCCCATATATTTGTTTTCTAAACTAGCTTATTATAAGTCAAAGACCTATCCTTTCATTACTGAGTATGTATTCATTGTAAAATATGCAGTGTTAGCATACATACTGAAACTCACTTACTCTGGGATAATCTAGAATATCTTGCTAATACCATTACCTAACATGCATATCTTTGGGGTGTGTGAAGAAAACTTAAATATATAGCTAACCTAAAATTTAATTAGGTTGTTTTAGAAAAGGAATGGGTGGATGGACTTGTTGAAATATTCTCAGTCCTATAAGATGCTTTAAATGAAAAAGGTTTTGGCATAGCAAGAATATGTAAAGGAAAAGCTGTGCTAAATGAAGTGTTAAGTATATGACTATGTAAAATAAAAAAGTAAAAAGAACCAATGAAATTTTGTAGATGTGGGGCAGTCTGAATGTTTTATGTTCAGTCAGTTAGAACAGGGCAGGGCATCTCAAAAGCTAAAGTTTTGAAAGTTAGAAGACAGAAAACAAGGTTGAGTAATTAATGAAATTTAAACATCAAAAGCTAAAATGACAAGCAAGGGATCACAGAAGAATGTGTTTGTATTATTGTTGTGAAAGTGTACTTAATGATAATGAATTTAGTAAATAAAAACACATGCTAGACTAATTACAGTTTTGGCTTTTACAGTGCAGGTTATTCATTTTATTGAGAAACAGAGGAAATCTTTAAAATAGAAAACATTTATTGAATGACTTTTAAATATCTTAACATACAGCAACAAATGACTACACAAACAATTTATAACAACTATGTTAAGCAAACTTTTAAACAAGTCAGTTTCTGTAAAGGAGATGATCTGGATGGAGTGTCAGATTGCATTTTGACTGTAGCAAAAGTTAGCTGGCATTTGCATAGACTTTTTAATTCTTTAATTAGAGAAACTATAGTTCCAACTCATTTGAAAATGACCACAATTATCTCAGAATCAAAGATAAAAGTGAACTGTATTATCAGGGACGTTAAGAGCCAACATCAGGTCTGGGGTACAGATTGCAGAGTGTGGGAGGGGATTTCAACCTGCAGTTTTCAGGGGGATGAAGAGCCCATGTCACCTTGGAGTTTTCAGAGGTAAGAAGAGCTTTGCCTTTGGGGTTTTTAGAGCAATGAGGTGACGGGGGGTAAGGGCAATTTCCAACACAGACCCCTATCGGGGCACCTAACTGGACCAATAGGAATCATGTTCCCAGGGAATATTACCCCTGTCATTGGGCCTGTATATTATTTATTATGGGCACATTAAGCACATCATTTCAGATACTTTGGAACATCTCTGGTTTGCACACTACCACAACAGATCCACAGAGGTTAATAACACCATCATCACAGTAATAATCACCAACAATAATTAAACAACTTAGGGAAAAGAGATTTGTCCTTTAACACAGTGCTGCCACATTGGCAAACTCTCTCTTAATGTAAACAAAACCAAGGAGCTGTACATAGAAACCATTAAGGGGGGATACCATATTCTCACTGATATTTATATTATGATATTTATGAGAACACAACACATCTCTGTTATTGCCAAAAAGAAACAACAATACCTTCATTTCCTTATATTTTTAAGGAAAGCCTAGATGTCCCTATCTATACTCTACCAGCAGAATCCATCCTCAGTGAACCTGCACAACTAAGGACCATGAAGCATTTAAATCAGCCCAGAATATCTTTGAAACATAGGTTCCTTTTGTTCAAGATATGTGTATCACTCAGTGTATCAAAAATGTAAAGACCTTTACCCATACTGCATGTCTACTTTATTACCTTCTCAATTATGTCGGGTAATACAGGGCCCTTAGCATTTGCACAATTAGATTAGAGTACATTTCTAACTGCAGGTCATAAGGCCACTGAACAGGAATTCAACATAACCACAAAAGCATTTAACTGTCCCTTTTCTCCATTATTGTCAATATTATGTGATGACATATTTGCTGTTTAATATTATATTCATTATCTACTGTTCTCTGATACACTGAAGCAAGTATGACTGTCATAAATTAATTTTCTCCACAGCAAAATAGGCGAGGCCTTCAAAAAAAGCTGTTGTGAACTGGGAGTACCAAAAGCACATAGGAACCATAAATATTTCCAAAATTGCCCACTAGGGGGGATTACCCTGACTACTCCCGGCTAGCAACAAAAAGAGCCATGAAGAATCTTTATAAAATAAAAAAGGTTTATTCTTGACAAAATTGTTCTGTGAACAAAAGCAAGCTCAGTAGAGCACAAAGGCAAAATGGAATTGCCTAAAAGGTATAGGTAATAATAATAATTCTTTGCATTTATATAGCACTTTTCTCACTACTTAAAATGCTCAGCAATTGCAGATTAAGGGCCTTGCTCAAAGGTACAACAGAGCAGAGTCCCTATTGGCATTTACGGGATTCAAACCGGCAACCTTCGGATTGCCAGTGCAGATCCCTAGCCTCAGACCCACCACTAGATTTTTAGATTTAGGTAATCTAAAGCAAACAAGTCACTATATAGTATCCCACACAAAGTCAAAAAACAGAGCAAAGGTTCAAAAATACCAGAAATCCACAAAAAGTACAGCAAAACACAATCAACTGACTACTCCTAGAGTGCATTTGAAATGAACCACCAGGAATTATAGGAGACCCTTGGAATTTATAGAGTAGAGTAGGCACTTCCTGGGGGTGAATGGCAGGTAGCACATAATAAACAAAAGAAGCATTAACATAAGTGAATGGCACAAAAATGGACAAAACAGCCAAGAAACATGACTGAACTCCAGCTAGGGCAGAAAAATCTTATCCCATAGTCTGGTCTTATTTCAAGACTTTTAATTTACCATTACATGTTTTTTGGGGTGTCAATTCCATTTCTGATATATATTTTTTGTTTTTAAGGTTATGTTAATCTAGTTACAAAGTATTCACAGCTTTTCTATCTCCATTTTGTTTTTTATGGGCGCTGCCATTTTGTAAATTTTTTGTTAAATGTTGCTCAGGTGGTTGTCTCTGAAGGATGACTGGAGGTTGGAGGATTTTGATGTAATCAGCATATCAGTATAAATGCGTTTACCATGCAATTCCTGGTTATCAGAGATTGCAGAGTCCACTAAAGACTTTTTATGTGTTTCTTTACTTAATATTTCCTGGTTTAGATAATTTCGCTTTATTATTTTTAACCATATCTACTATATTTTGGGCTTAGCATTTTGACTTTGGTTTAATTCGACTTTCTCATTTCAACTTTACCTTGTTACTTGATAACATTTCATCCTCTGGTCCCAAATATAATCCAGACTGCCTCTTTGTATAACTAGAGAGCACACTTTCAAATGCTTAATAATTTACAGGGTGATAAAAGTATTGTTTAAAGTAGAGACTGTCCAGAAAAGCTGTTAGATCAATAAAACAATGATACAGGAACTAAGTTTTATGTATACGGTGTAACAACTCTAGGGCCGTGCCAGACCACCCAACAGACAGATCCTAGAGGCCCACTGATAAAAACAAAGATGTGTTTATTTTTTTCTTCACCACGTGGGAAACGCCTTCCCCGTTTGCCACAGGCACAACTCAGTCCCACAAACACAAAAGCACACAATACTAACAATGACATTAGAAACTTTGTGACAGAAGTAATGTTTCAAAAGTAATTAAAAATCAAATATGTATGTATTCTTGTTTTTGTTTTGTAAATAAACAAATGTAGAAAAAAATGAAATTTTTCTCTTGCCTGCGCCGGGGTTATAACACACGAGTATCAGATTTTTTTTCACTCTTGTTTTAGTATATCTAACATCTCAGGGGTTCAGATTCAGTCCTGGACACTGTCTGTGTGGAGTTAGTACATTTCTCCCTTTGTCTAACATAGGACTGTCTTCTCTGATCCAGGAGGGCCACAGTAGCTTCAGGTTTTCTTTCTAACCGTTTTCTTAATTAGTGACCTTTTTTTTCTAGTTAATTTCTTTCGACTTAATTATAATTGGCTTGCTATTTAAAAACCACACCCTTTAATTGTTTCTTTTTTCTTAATTAGCAACCAAACAATAATGAGATGCAAAGTGAACCAACACGACCAGCTAACCTGTGTCTATCATATAATACTGGAAAAAAAGAAAGCTGAAAGTCTCAATAAAGTTGATCTGCTCAGGTCCACAAAATATTTTTACGGTGCTCTCAGAAAAAATGAAATTAACAATCAATGTCTGTTGTGGCAGAAAGAGAGCACCAACAAGCTATGTAATTAAATTGCAGGTTTAATTAACAAGACAAATCCCCTTCTAATTAAGAAACTGGTTTGGAGTGAAACCGGTTAAAGTTTGAGGTCCTGACTTAACTAGTCACCTATTTGCTCACTTCACATTTCACTTGTGTGTCACTGACATTTAAGGAAAAAAGAAGCAATTCAGTGGATTAAGTGTTAAAAAATAAGGCAAGCAGAATGAAGGGAAAACAAATCAATTAACAGCAGGAATTGGTTACTAATTAAAGTCAAAGGAAGTCGAACCTGTAGCCACTGTGGTCCTGTAGGATGGGAGCTGGACATCACTGATCTAACAGAATTATCTAGATACTCTAGGTTTTCCTCCCACATTTCAAAAATGTATGTTTGATTAATTAACAACTCTAAATTGCCAGCAAGTGTGGGCATATTCACCGAGGTGAACTGCCATCCTGTCCAGGATAGGTTCCTGTTTTACACGACATGCTTCATGTGGACACGTACCTGTGACTTTGATCAGTCTAACAATGGGAGAAGATAGATAACTGGATGGATGAGTGAATATTTTGATTGATATAATATTAAAGAACTAGCCTAGCCTCTCACTTTCTCTATCTTCTGTCTCTGCCACAATGCAACTTCTATAACCTGAACTTGGAAATTGCTGCCCTTCCAGTCCCATTCCTGGGTGAGACCCCTAGCTACAAGTGTTTGCTACAACCAGTTTCATAATCAATGCTTCATTTTCTCTTTGGTGACTTTGTTTCTTTTATTCTACATTTAGATGAATATTTGAGTGTGATACGTAAGTACACATACTTAGTAAAACTTTAATCAGTTAAAAGAACTCAAAAGAGGACGGAATACAAAATTGCTCATAACACGAATCAATAAAGAGACAGATTTCTTAGAGCTAACATGAATGAAACATTGAATCTTTCACACTTGGAAGGCTTTATAATCCATCCACCCATGCATTATCCAACCCGCTATATCCTAACACAGGGTCTCGGGTGTCTGCTTGAGCCAATCCCAGCCAGCATAGGGCGCAAGGCAGGAACAAATCCCGGGGCAGGGCACACACAAACACCCACTAGGGGCAATTTAGGAACGCCAATACACCTAACCTGCATGTCTTTGGACTGTGGGAGGAAACCGGAGCACCCGGAAGGAGCCCACGTACACACGGGGAGAATATGCAAGCTCCACGCAGGGAGGACCCAAGTCTCCTTATTGCAAAGCAGCAGCGCTACCACTGCGCCACCCCAGGCTTTATAATACCTGACAGCTTTCCGTTACCAAGTTTAACTCATGTAACGCATTCATCCCACTTCGTGTCGTTGAGTGAGTGAGAACGTCACTTCCGTGTAGGAAACGCTCAGCGGTAAAAGCTGAAGGAACAGCAAAGTAGTTGTCTGCAGTTTCTATTCATCTTGATTGTAGAGGGAAGCGAACGCAGAAACTATGTGAGTTAACTTAAAGACATTAAAAAAAATTGACGACAACATACCACTCAGCTGTACAAAGTATGCCAATTTATGTTAGTCTTGATCTAGAAACGTCAACGTAACGAACAGCAGAGTAACGCATCGACATGTTGTTTTTTTAGTTTGTAACATGCATACGGTTAAAGTATTGTACTTCATCCCCCGAAGAAAAACTGGCAACCCCATGGCATGCCGTTTAAATTGACCAGGAGAAGTCATAATTTCAGATGTTTACCAAACATTCATTGTTGACCAGGCAGTCTGTATGTGAAAGCATATCAAAAACGTTTTCTACGTATGAATAATGTGTACGGTTTACATGGGCCCAGCTATAGACGGGAGCCTCGTGTCAACCAAACCACACACCAAATTATGTTGGCTTGGATGCTGTTCCCCTGGATAAGCAGGTTAAAAGAGTGATGATTGGAGGAATCCAATCAATTTAGAAAGTTTTCTCACTGACTTTTTGGGCAGCATTTTTCTTTAAGTCTGTCAACCCTTTTTATTTTTAAATAGTTAAATTTACATACATCTAATTATATTGTGACTTTTCAAAAGTAAGATTGGCAGTATCAGTAATTTGAGTAAGAGGTATCTTTTATTGTATTTTGAATAGGGAAAGTTGCATATTTCTTAATATTTCAACATATTAAATATTTAAGTAATTTTGAGTAGTAAAAATATAATTTTATATACAATGTGATATGTAATGAAATATATCAAGTTTGAATTTTCACTAATCCAAGTGTAATATTTTTAAATGGGAATTGTTTTAAAACATTCAATTTTAAAATTGCGTGCTATACAACCGGATCTGCCATCCGCATAATGTCCATGAAGTCCCTTACATACTTAACCCAATTTTAATTTTTTGCTTCTTATTTCTTTATAAGGAGTTGTGATGCTCCCTGTTGGCCTTTTCAGCATTTGGCTTGCAAGCGTTCTCATCTGGCAGTTGATTTCATTTTTTACAAGTAGCCTATAGCACCTTTTAAATTGAGTAAGCCTTTTCAAGTACATTATTGGTAGGTAAAACATTCAGATTAGTTTAGAGTTGCTTTATTTTATGTAAAGAATGGTTAAAGTGGAAAACATTTATGGTACATGGCAAATCTTTGTTTTTTTCCAAATTCATGGAAAGTTGTATTCAATTTATGTACATACCCCCCCCCCCCCCGCACCCCCATCCCCATATAAAAAATATTGCATACAAAAGATGTACAAATAATTACAAAGGCCTCAGTAGATGACACCTCTCTATAAACAGTCATCTTCATCAGCAGATTACTGCCATTCTTTTCTAGGTGCTTTGCCAATGCCTCTTCCTTCTCAATGGAAGGTAGCTTATTTTTGTTTTCTCTCTCTGGCTTCCTGCTAGGACCACAAAAAAAGTTGCCAATCGCTTTCTGCCAACTAGGTGTGGGTCATGTTTTTTGATGGGAGTGCCACAGGATGATCCCACAGAACTGTTGGCAGCGCTAGAAGCGCCCCATGATTTTCTCTGTTACTTGCAGGAGCCCTGTCTGTTTTAGTATGGACCATTTTCCATAACTTTTGGATCTACAGGAAAAGTAAAGGAAAAGTGTGACTCAGTATCGAGCAAATCTTAATTAGTGCGGAGGCAATCAGTAGACAAAATGACTTGTGATTCAGTGAACATATGAGTATCTTTATATGGTAAAGAAGAGTGGTAACCTTATAAATAAATCAGAGAACAATTCCTTAACTGGAGTTAATATACAGCTGCGAGCACATGAGACAGACCAACAGGTATATGTGGCATAGTCTAAGAATGCCATATGAACATATGGTGCCCTGGATTTAGCTAAAAACGAGGCATGGTGGTGCATGTTATGTGTATAAAATCTGACCTCTGTCTACTAAGGCTTTGTATAAGTAGTTAATCTAACAGAGTCTTTTTAAGAAAGCTTAAAACACAAAGATTGTCAAGAGTGGCAGAGCCACGGGTTCAAAAGCAGCTCACTACTGCAGTTGAATTGAGGGTGTTACTGATAAGAGCTACAGTACTATTAAGAAAAGGAAGTAGCAAACAGATTCAGCCTATAAAAGTATCTTGGATGGGGTCATTCAGGATACATAATTATATCCCTTTTTGTATCACACTGCAAGCATATTTATCTTGGACTCCATCTTTTATCTTTTTATCTGTGTCAAAAATGGTCCTGCATGACTAGATAATTCGGAAAAGCTGGCCGTTCTGCCTGGCATTTGCTTGAGTGAGCAGCTGTTTATGGAGGCCAGTGTATTGTTTTACCTTATTCGAAGCACCTTGGTGTTTGTTTTGAGGGATTCTCACTTAAAAGCAAAGGCATCAGTTTGTGATACTGAAGAATCTTATCACTGCAAGCATGTTGACTTGTATTATGTGTTTTTATTTTTCTACTGATCTAGTTTGAAATGGACCCCATTTATCTGGCCAATCAGTTGCGAGAAGAAGGAAACCAAGAATTTAAAGCAAAACAGTATATTGCTGCAATCAAAAAGTACAATGCTGCCTTAGCCATCTACTATGAACTCTGTGATCTTTACAGGTGAGGTCTATGCAGCTATTGCTCATTCTCAGGGTTCAATGCTTCTGACTTAACTGTGACATGCTGAGCACCCTTTACAAAGGGATTGATATCAAAGGATATATATCAAATATTTTGAAGCAAAAGTGAAAGGCTATTTGGAAGGCATAATTTGCATATTATACCAGAATCACAATATTAACAGTATGGGAAATTATAGAAAAAGTGGACCCATATTAGAGGAAGTAAAATTAAAAGTACATGTGTGAATTATGTGGTCACATGTCTTCTACTTTACACAGAATAAATATTAGAACATAGCAATGATATTCACTTATCTCTCTATTATATAAAAAAAAATGCTGGACGAGATGTGACTTTTTCAGAGAGATACTTTCAAGTCCCGCGAGTTGAGACTTTGTGCCTAGAGATTTAATCATGCCCGGGGCCGAAAATAAAAGTCAAAGAGTAGGTGACATAGTAGAACGTCATAAAGAGGTTCAAAAACGTTGGTGCGTAACACATGCAGAGCAGGTTAGAAATAACGAAAGTACTAAAATTCGATACTCTCAAAAAATTATAGTAAAGATCGCATTAGCACAAACAAATGGAAATGATTACTTGGTGAAATAATTGGACAGCGAAAAGAGATTGAGTATATTTTTTGGATTTAAACTTTAAGTCGGAGACTTGTAGATTGTCTCATTCGTATTGCCATCAGGGAAAAGTAGTGTTTCTTCTCAATGAAGAGGCATATCCACGAGAATTAACAGATTTGTTGTTTGGCAAAAGTGAAATCTACATACATGTGTGGCAGTGACGTGAAGTGGCTAGTACTTGGCACAGGCCGGGGAGTTGGCGATCGAAGCAAGCAGTTATTTAAATTAGTTTAAAATAGTTATTTAAAAATAAATTAGTATAAATGCAGGAATGGTCTCATTAATGAGAGAATCATTTTCAATTTCATGGTACAGAAGAGTGTATTTAAATACTGTACATCATTTAATCTTTTTTATTAGAAAACACAAATCAAGTTTTATAATGTACCCCTTGTCTCTGTTTCCATTTTAAAAGTAAGCTGAATTACATTAATTTAATTAAGGGAAAATAATTCAACTGATGAGTTAAGCACCTTTGCATTAGTTGCAAAAAGAATCAGAGACAATAATGCACATGTTTCATGATCAAGTGTAACCCTAATGTAATCCTCTGTATATACTATCATTACAGCAGGTTGTACCATTAATTAAATTTAAAATTTTAGATTTAACACCTCATGAATCTGAATGAATGAATGGAACTGAACTTGATAAAAGAAATAGCAGAATTTATTTCCAAAACCCTACACAACAGAGTCTCTGAGTGCTGTTCTTTACTGGCAGAAAATATGGCAGTAGCTGCAGGTTGTCTGCTGGTTTTATTTAATTCTAGATTTGCATATTAATTAATCTTTCTTAGCTACTTCATTACATGGGGACTGAGCTGAAGATGTGAAACACACCACAAGGTTTAAACCCATCCTGCGACTTGAGACCATCTTCTATGACAATATTAGAAGATGTTTGTCTCCATAAACTTTATAAACAAATCTAATACTCAAGATACTCAGACTAGATTTCATAATCCCCTAATAGCTGGAATGTTACATATTATGACTGTATGAGACCAAATTAAAGGCTAATTTTTACTTCTACCTGCTGTTCCAATGCAAAACTCCTGAGTTACAGGGAGATTTAAGCTAAGGAAATGTACACATCATATTTTCATTGCCTCACTACATGAGGAAGAATGGACAAATGGTTTCTTTAGACAGCCAGCATATTTTTGTGAGTCTGAGGTGCCATCTTGTGTGACTAATTAGTGCTAGTGACCTCCAGTAATATGTCTTGGCTACTGAAGTACAGTTTGCTGCTTTTCTCTTTAGTATTGTAATTTTGTGTTATTGTTGTTACAGGAATCCAAAGGATGTTGCCATATTGTTCTGCAACAAAGCTCTTTGTCTGTTTAAGCTTCAGAAATGGTCTGATGCATATTCATCAGCAGAGCAGGCTCTAAGGTTTGATCCCACATTCATTAAGGTAAAGCAACTGAGTGCTTGCCATTAAATGTGGCTACCAGTTTTTCCAATTTTTGTGCAGGGCATCTCATTTTTGATGTTCTTTTTCTCAGGCTTACTACTGGGCAGGTTGTTCTTTGATTGAAATGATGGCAGTCGACCAAGCACTGTTGGTGTTCTTGTCAGGAGTGAAGTTAGCCTCAAGTAATGCCTCTCAAGATCTAATTGCAGAACTTGTGGTTAGCATCATGACAATAATTAACAAGCACCCTGGTAGGTACAAAGTCATGGCTACTGCATGACTTACATGTAACTGACTTATTCTTTTTGTTATGTATCTTTGAGAGACCTTGAATTATAAAGTCCTATGGAGTTTACCACTTACTGCAAAGAAGACCTGGGGCCTGTATAAATGGTGCATACGCACAGAAATGTTGTGTAAGCCCATTTTCACGCTCACATCGCGATGTATAAAGCCCAAACTTGATGTAAAGCCACGCACATTTTCACACCAGCTAAATGCATGGCTCCACGCAGGTTCTCCTCTCTGTTTTGCAAACTGGCGGCACCCAGCGTCAAAGCAGTGCTTTTTGTTCCAATGTGGTTTCCATTTCTTTTTTAGATCCACATCCCTGACGTGGCTTTATCAAATACACCTGAAATTAACCACATATTGTTTATTAGTTTAAGGCATCTGATTATAATTAACCTGTAACAATATAATGGTCCACGGATTGGCCAAACTATTCCAAATACCATAGCTGCCTTAGCGTTGTTACTCTCACTGCACCTTCTTCTTCTTCTTTCAACAGCTTCCATTGGGGGTTGCCACAGTGGATCATCTTTTTCCATATTACTCACACTGCACCACTCGGAGTATTTATATCACTGTATCTGAGTGTGGAACCACAGCACTACAGCAGCTGATCAGAAAGACAATTATTGGTATACAGCATCTAGCACACGCTGCCTCAGCCATGCTGCCTATTTGAACTGCTCTCATACGACAAACGCTTCAGAGCCTTTCCTGTACTGACCTTGCGGTTCAGAAACAGCTTCATCCCAAGAACTTTAAACAACAACAACAATATTTATTTATATAGCACATTTTCATACAAAAAGTAGCTCAAAGTGCTTTACATAATGAAGAAAAGAAAAATAAACGACAAAATAAGAAATTAAAATAAGACAACATTAGTTAACATAGAAAAGGAGTAAGGTCCGATGGCCAGGGTGGACAGAAAAAACAAAAAAAAACTCCAGAAAGCTGGAGAAAAAAATAAAATCTGTAGGGGTTCCAGGCCACGAGACTGCCCAGTCCCCTCTGTTTATTTATGTTTACCTAACATAAATGAAATAGTCCTCTTTGTAGTTAGGGTTCTCACGGAGTCACTTGATGTTGATGGTTATACAGACTTCTGGCTTTTAATCCATCCATCATTGTTGGAACATCATGGTGCTTTGGGTAGATGGTGGTGACGTAATCAGTCAGTCCATCAAGTGCTCCTTGTAGAACTGTTTGTACTTATAAGTACAATTACCTCACTGTAAACTTGCAATACAGTTATAATATTGCACAACCTGCGCCACTTTATAAAGCATGTATTTACATATGATGACGATATCATTTTTAAGATGAAATGCAGCAAAATCTGTTTATTACATTATACAGATAAAATGTTAACATCATTAAATAATCTATATTGTTAATAATTAAACATGAGAGGACACGGTGTCGCAATGCTAGCAAGGAGCTGGTGGTTCAGGGATTGTTCCTGCCTCACGCTGTATTCTTTCTGGGGCTGGCGTGACACTGGAAGGATAGATGGATGGAATAATTAAACATGTACTACGAAGATATTTCAATGTTCCTTAAAAGTTTTGAAGCATTGGAGTTCTAAGCTTACAGATGGCTTAACATCTTTTACTGAGCTGATTGTGTGGTGATTGGGTACTTGAAGAAAGAAAAGGATGGACAGGAATTGGGGGTTAGTACGTTTGAAAGAGACAGTACTGCTGCAATAAATTATTTCATCGAAGGTTGCACATGGCGCAGCAAGCATCTTGCGTGAGGCAGGAACAATCTCTGGATGGGGCGCCAGTTCGTCACTATCACTTCCCCACCATGTTCCCATGTTTAATACATGCTTTAATTGATATGACATGAATACTGAAATGATATCAAGTATGCATCTCAGTATTTAAATTATTCAGATAACTGTAATATCACGAATGTAATGGATTCTGTGTCCTGCCGGAGCAAGAGAAAGCCTGTTTAAGAAGCACTTAATGATTCACACACATAGAAACCATAGAAGAATACATACAAAACAAAGCATTTAATGTGCTACTTTAGTTACAATGGGATTTGAGAAAATAGTAAATTAAATGATTTTAAGATGAAGTTTATGATGTTCTACTTTAATGATAAAATAAACTATGTGATTAAAGTGGACATTTCAAAATTCAAATTCTGTGCTTTTTTCCCCACTGTGTCCCTATTTTTTTTTTCTTTTCTCTGTACCCTAATAAGCTTTCATATGACACTCAGACGGTGGGCTACGACTCACCTTTTCACGTTGACTTTGATATCTGACAACTTCTTTCGGGCACTGTGCGACTTTGTGAACTAGAGCTTTCGAGTTTCTCTGACATTCTATGTCACTCGATCAACTTCCTTTTGTTGTTTATACCACTGTTTAAACCAACAAATAGTACATTTTTCCTTGCCTCCACTTGGTATTTGCTGAAATTCTTCTATTTTCCCCCGTGCTTTTGCCATTGCCATTTCACAGAACGCTGAGCTTAAGAGCTATTTATATTTATTTGCATATTCAAAGAGTCGTAATTCTGGGAGAAATTGGGGAGTGGCGGCAGGTGCCTGCATGTGTGTTACTTTTCACGCTGACCGGGATTTATGGAGCGGAAGAACGTGGAAGTTGGTGTACACACAGATTTATGTATCTGGATTTTTTTGTGCGTACGAACATTTCCGCTTTTGTCCGTACGCCATGTTTTAATGTGAATTCTACGCATGGCATTATGCATGAGGTCCTCGGGGTTCACAGTGTATGACAAATATACATTGAAAAACTTCACGTCACCAATAAGAAAGAATTCCAATTCAATCCCAAAACACATAGTTGGTATTACTATGAAACTTGAGTTAAAAAAATAAAAATGAAAGTCACAAACCCATAAAAGAATAAGGGTTTTAATAGTACTTAATTAAAATGGAGACAAATCGTGATTATATTATGATCCATCGACATTATCCAGGCCATAAGAAATAGGTACCAGCTAAGGGCATGGAGTGAAAAATTGCATCTTTGCTTCAGTATATTTGGGGTGGTAGGGGTGTCCTTCTTCCTCCCCTACCTCAAATATGAAGAAGAAGAAAAAAAATATTTCTTTGTATATATAATTAGCACTGAGCCAGCTTACTAGTATTTTAGGTGTTTGCCAGAGATTT